>NC_037669.1:124976529-125062137 GCF_003255815.1 Theropithecus gelada
GCACTATTCACAATAGCAAAGACTTGGAATCAACCCAAATGTCCATCAGTGACAGATTGGATTAAGAAAATGTGGCACATATACACCATGGAATACTATGCAGCCATAAAAAAGGATGAGTTTGTGTCCTTTGTAGGGACATGGATGCAGCTGGAAACCATCATTCTTAGCAAACTATCACAAGAACAGAAAACCAAACACCGCATGTTCTCACTCATAGGTGGGAACTGAACAATGAGATCACTTGGACTCAGGAAGGGGAACATCACACACCCGGGCCTATCATGGGGAGGGGGGAGGGGGGAGGGATTGCATTGGGAATTATACCTGATGTAAATGACGAGTTGATGGGTGCAGTAGACCAACATGGCACAAGTATACATATGTAACAAACCTGCACGTTATGCACATGTACCCTACAACTTAAAGTATAATAATAATAAATAAATTTAAAAAAAAACAAAAAAAAAAACAAAAATAAAAAAACAAAAAAAAATACAAAAAAAAAAAAAAAAAAAAAAAAAAAAAAAAAAAAAATTGGTCACAGGCATCATACAGCATGAACACTANAAAAAAAAAAAAAAAAAAAAAAAAAAAAAAAAAAAAAAAAAAAAAAAAAAAAAAAAAAAAACACACACACACAAAAAATGGCCAATAGCCGGGCATGGTGGCGGGCACCTGGAGTCCCAGCTACTCTGGAGGCTGAGGCAGGACAATGGCATGAGCCCAGGAGGTGGAGCTTGCAGTGAGCAGAGATCGCGCCACTGCACTCCAGCGTGGGCGACAGAATGAGACTTCGTCTCAAAAACAAACAAAACAAAACAAAACAAAACAAAACTCGTAATCTTCTAGGAAAATAGGGAAGAAAGCCAAGAAATCCAATGTGAAATATTTTCCCACTGGAAGAGTTACTACTAATACAGTTGAAAAATCTGTTGCCACTTTTTCATTTTTTATATTTAATTTTGTGGGTATGTAGTAGGTCTATATATCTATGGAGTACATGAGATATTTTAATACAGGCATGCATTGTGAAATAAGTGTATCAGGGAAAATGTTGTATGCAATCTCTCAAGCATTTATCTTTTCAGTTACCAACAATCCAGTTGCATTCTTAAAGTTATTTTTACACACACAATTAGTCTTAGTCAATAATAACTATGGCCACCCTATTGTGCTGTGAAATAATAAACATTCTTCATTTATGCCTACTCAAACCGATATTACATGTTGTACTGTGACTTTTTTTTCTTTATTTCTTCTAAAAAAAATGGGGGGGTTACATGTACAGAACGTGCAGGGTTGTTACATAGTTACGCATGTGCCATGGTCGTTTGCTGCACCTACTGACCCATCCTCAAAGTTCTCTCTCTTTACCACCACCCCCCAACAGGCCCTAGTGTGTGTTGTTCCCCTCTCTGTGTCTATGTGTTCTCAATGTTCAACTTCCGCTTACAAGTGGGAACATGTGGTGTTTGGTTTTCTGTGTTAGTTTGCTGAGGATAGTGACTTTCAGCTTCATCTGTGTCCCTGCAAAGGACATGATCTCATCCTTTTTATGACTGCATAGTATTCCATGGTGTATATGTACAACATTTTGTTTATCCACACTATCATTGATGGGCATTTGGATTGGTTCCAAGTCTTTGCTATTGTAAATAGTGCTGCAGTAAATCTATGTGTGCATATGTCTTTATAGTAGAAAGATCTGTATTCCTTTGAGTGTATACACAGTAATATTTTTGCTGGGTAAAATGATATTTCTGGTTCTAGATCCTTGAGGAATTACCATGCTGTCTTCTACAACGGTTGAAGTAATTTACATTCCCACCAACAGTGTAAAAGTGTTCCTATTTTTCCACAGCCTCACAAGCATCTATTGTTTCCTGACTTTTTAATAATCATCATTCTGATTGGTGTAAAATGATATCTCATTGAGGTTTTTATTTGCATTTCTCTGATGATCAATGATGTTGAGTTATTTTCATGTTTGTTGACCACATAAATATCTTCTTTAGATAGCTGTCTGGTCATATCCTTTGCCCACTTATTGATGGGCTTTTTGTTGTTGTTGTTCTTGTAAATAGTAAATGTTCTCTGATAAAAATAGAAGGAATACAGCTTAACAATGGAAGAAGAAATTAGAGAAACTCTAGTAAAGTAACTTCATTGATGGCTGCATTGGGGTTAGATATGATTCAAAACATACGTTTTAAAGCTGGCAAAACAAAAATTAGGAATTCAGGTAATAAAATGTTAGAGACATTACAAAAGTTAGTGATATAAAGATAACGATACAGCACAACCAAAAACATCCCTATAAAAAAAAGCAATACAGAAAGAACCAATGAAAACAAAAGACATAGATAGAAGAAACACAATAAGCATAACATTATACATGCAGTAAATACAGGATAAAATAACATGACAAAATTAATATTAAACATAAGTGCAATGACAAACATAAAGAAAATTTGTTGGTATGTATATATTTGTATTACAGAATATAACAAGCATGATTACATATCACAAATGAGCATAAATTGTCTCATAATATTAAATATTACTGTGATTCTAAAATTATAGAACTTGTTATAATGGAGAAAAAGCCATTGGGGACTAGAGAGATTTAGACTTTAAATATAGTATTATTTTTCCTTGTGAAAATATCATTATAAAAGGTATTTCTGTGCTTTATATTAAAAATGCACAAGCACTAATTAGATTCAATCAAAGATTCACAAAATATATCCATACATTTACATTTAATAAAGAGATAAATTCACAATTTAAATGTTCTCCAACCCACTTCAAAACAAATTTATTGCTTGATCACAAAGAAAACTATTTTAGAACCAAATAATAAAATATAGTTTATAGATAAATGCAACAGATAATAATCATTAAATCCAATAATGACAACTAAGGCTTCCCAAAAAATAAATTAAAATCACATTGAATAATATTTAAGAGGAATATATTTTTATTTTTTCCAGCTTAGGAATATTTTATTCAGGGCCATGGGTACACATATACTGATATTAGGCAACTAACTCCATCAAATTATATATAAATGATAATAGTGCTAGAAGGCCAATGCTACTTAATTTTCTTTTTTCTCTAATATTTGTAATAGTTCTAGTGGTAGAATTATTTAAAAAGGTATCAAGTTTTTACGTTTGGAAACTACCAATATTAATCAAGAAGATGGCAAACAGCAGAAGGAATGATCTCTAACAAATCTTTATAAATAGTCTTGAGGCAAAATAGAAGACCAGGTAAGGCTCAAACGTGGTATAATATTTCTATCCACTTGTGTTTCTAGTTCATTTTACCACAGAGAAATCTCACGGAAAAGGAAACAATTGTCAAGTATCTATTGTCTGAAAGCTATATTCTAGTATGAACAGACTCATGGTATACTATTCTTTTTTCTACATTGATACTATATTTTTACTTTCATAAATGGACAATAATTTTAAGCAAAATAACACGTCTAGTGACAGCAGTGAATATAGAGTGTCACTTTAATGTGGAAATATGAAACTGGCAAGAGATAGAGGAAAGTCTAGAAAAACAGGCAATTGGAACACTGTATTAGTGTTATACCTTCATTCTTGGGGACTGGATAAGGACTGTGACTACTTTAGAAAAAATATCACTTGCCTTTGAGAGGGGCAAGGAAAGAGATTTCTCCTTATAACGGCACATCTGCCAAAAGTAAAGAGTGGAATGAAATAAACAGGCCAAAGTCTTCCAAAGTATTTTAAATGAATATTCACTAACTATGTGTGGATAATGATTGCTTTCAGGATACAGGGAGAAAATATTTACCATATTCTGAGGAATCCTATAGAACAGAAAATAAGACCTCTTAGTCAAAGCTAAGGTAACAGAAACATTTTAATGAATAATAAACAAAAAGACCAGTGAGAAAAAAATATTATTTTATTAAAAAAAACATGCTCAAGATACTGAAGAACAAAATATATTTTATAAAAGCATTTACTAATAGTATTAGAAGAAGGGATCTCATCTTGTTCCTGGAGTTTCCTGTAAATACTCCGTTAAGTTTCATTTGTAGCTTAGCATTTTCCTAGGAGTGTAAGAGCTATGTACTGAAGAAATAGTAAGTCTGATTTCTTGTTTTTTACTTTATTCTACCAGTCTGCTTTAATATATTTGGGCCAGTAAAACACTGCTGTAATTTGTTTTAACCTATAAAACATTTTATTATCTTGCAGATCAACTTCCTCTAATTATTTTTCTTTTAAAAACTCCTTCGCTCTCCTCAAACATTTATTCTCTAAAATGATGTCAGAATAATTTTGCCAAGTTTCAATTTTTCCCATCAAAGTTTTAAATTGAATAAATTTAACTTTGTATGGAGTTTTATAGGAAATTAACATTTTTATATTATGTCATCTTATTCAGTAACATAATATTCTATCAATTTTTGATGCCTTTTCTAATGTTCTTGACTAGATAGCACAATAATCAAAAGTGTATGATAGAATATGAGAGGTTCACATTTCCAGGACTTGCCTGTGCTAAAACAAAGGAGGGAAAATATTCTAAAATATTTCAAATTGTGTGGTAAAATTTCTTCCCCTTCCTCCTCCTCCCCCTCCCCCTTCCTCCTCTTCCTCTTCCTCTTCCTCTTCCTCTTCCTCTTCCTCCTCTTCTTCTTCTTCTTCTTCTTCTTCTTCTTCTTCTTCTTCTTCTTCTTCTTCTTCTTCTTCTTCTTCTTCTTCTTCTTCTTCTTCTTCTTCTTCTTCTTCATTTAGATACATCATAGCTGTACTTATATTTGTATTTGGACACAGCTATTAATACTAAGAATAGTACTTATTCATTTTTAGATATTTGTTGATAATTATGGGTATTATGGATTTTGGTGCAAAATTTTATATCAAGACACTTATCTGAAACACTATCTTATATGAAATACTATTGGGTAGTATGACATGACTTGAGTATGGAAATTGAAGTCTCAGACCAAACTCCCTTCCTTAATATTTATCATGTAGCCTTTGGCAAATAAGTTAACTTTTGGGGATGTAATAGGAGAAATTGGTTTAAGGACTAAGTTACTTGCCTCTTAGTAAATCCCAGGAAAATGACTGAACAACTTAACTCTGCACTTAGGCTAGCTGATATGTAGTACCTACTCTCAATAATGTATTTTGGAAAATTCCGAGAAGGGATATTCCTCTTTTATCATTAAAACTTATGCTTGAGGCCGGGCGCGGTGGCTCAAGCCTGTAATCCCAGCACTTTGGGAGGCCGAGACGGGTGGATCATGAGGTCAGGAGATCGAGACCATCCTGGCTAACACGGTGAAACCCCGTCTCTACTAAAAAAATACAAAAAACTAGCCGGGCGAGGTGGCGGGCGCCTGTAGTCCCAGCTACTCGGGAGGCTGAGGCAGGAGAATGGCGTGAACCCGGGAGGCGGAGCTTGCAGTGAGCTGAGATCTGGCCACTGCACTCCAGCCTGGGCGACAGAGCGAGACTCTGTCTCAAAAAAAAAAAAAAAAACTTATGCTTGAAGTCATTGATAAAACCGTCTTGGTCAAATTGTATTACTCTTTTAGCATGCTAGATTAAATGTGTAAAATATTGATGAGAAATTTTGTATAATCTTACCTTTTGTGCTGTATTTGTTAGATTGTATTAATACGTTATGTTTCATATAACATTTTTGAAATGTTTAAAGAAATATAATCCATACTTCAAAATTTTTAAAAAACACAGATGCTTCTCAAGTTACTTAAAGCACACACCTGCAAACTCATCTATACTTGGTACCTTTTTTGTTAGAAATATATTTCAGTCTCTGTCATGGTTACACAGTTATCTAGATTATTTAATTATACTTTATTTAATTTTAATATCTGGGGTCTATCTAACATTTACTCTGTGTTCCAGCTATGGCCTGTTTATTGTCTTGATTCCTATGCTTCATCACATATTAACTGTTTACCATATGGTTATGGTACTGTTAACCATTATTAGCGCTTCTAATATTTCAATATACATGGCAAGATAGTATACCTTCTCTCCTTGATGTTGGGTGAAATCATGTTAATTGTTTTGGCCAGTAAAACATGAGTGACACTGATACATGAAATGCAGGAAGAAGCCAAGGAGTGCAAGCATGTGATTGTTTTTCCACGCTCTCTGTGCCCTCCCTTCTGGGGCTTACTGGCTGTATTAGTCGGTTTTCACGCTACTGATAAAGACAAACCCGAGACTCAGCAATTTACAAAAGAATGATGGACCTACAGTTCCATGAGTGGAAGGTGAAAAGCCTATCTCACTTGGCAGCAGGCAAAAGAAGATAACTTGTGCAGGAAAGGCTCTTTTACAAAACCATCAGATCTCATGAGACTTATTTACTATCCTGAGAATAGCATGAAAAATACCAGCCCCCATGATTCAATTACCTCCCACCAGGTCCCTCCCACAACACGTGGGAATTGTGGAAGCTACATTTCACATGAGATTTGAGTGGGGACATGGTCACACCATACCATTCCACCCCTGGCCCCTCCTAAATCTTATGTACTCACATTTCAAAACCAATTTTGCCTTCCCAACAGTCCCCCAAATCTTATTTCAGCATTAACTCAAATGTCCACAGTTCAATGTCTCATCTGAGACAAGGCAAGTTCCTTCTGCCCATGAGCCTGTAAAATCAAAAGCAAGCTAATTAATTCCTAGATACAATGGAGGTACAGGTGTTGGGTAATTACAGCCATGCCATTCCATGTAGGAGAAATTTGTCAAAACAAAGGGCTACAGGCCCCATGCAAGTCTGAAATCCAGCAGGACAGTCAAATGTTGAAGCTCCAAAATGATGTCCTTTGACTCCATGTCTCATATCCAGATCATGTTGATGTAAGAGGTAAGTTCCAGTTTGGTGATTGAGCGCCAGTTTGGCAGCTCTGGCCCTGCGACTTTACAGGGTAAAGCCTCCCTCACAGCTGCTCTCATAGTTTGGTGTTGGGTGTCTGCAGATTTACCAGGAACACGGAGCAAACTGTCAGTAAATCTACCATTCTGGGGCCTGGAGACTGGTGGCCCTCTTCTCACAGCTCCACTAGGCAGCACCCCAGTGGGGACTCTGTGAGGGGCTGCCCACCCCACATTTCCCTTCTGCACTGCCCTAGCAAACTTCTGCCTGGGCATCCAGGCATTTCCATACACCCTCTGAAATCTAGGCAGAGAGTCCCAAACCCCAGTTCTTGACTTCTGTGTAGGCTCAGGCTCAACACTATGTGGAAGCTACTAAGGCTTGGGTCTTGAGCTCTCTGAAGCCATGGCCCAAGCTGTACCATACCTTGGCCCCTTTTAATTATGGCTGCAGTGGCTGGGATGCAGAGCACAAGTCCCTAGACTACAAACAGCAGAAGAACCCTGGGCCCAGACCACAAAACTATAGTTTCCTCTTAGGTCTCTGGGCCTGTTACCAGAAGGGCCTCTTCAAATGTTTCTGACATGCCCTGGAGACATTTTCTCCTTTGACTTGCTGACTAACATCAGGCTTCTTGTTACTCACGCAAATATCTGCAGCCAGCTTGAATTTCTCCTCAGGAAATGGGATTTTTTTTTTTCTATTGTATTGTCTGGCTGCACATTTTCCAAACTTTTATGGTCTGTTTCCCTTTTAAAACTGAATGCCTTTAACAGCATCCAAGTCACCTCTTGAATTCTTTGTTGCTTAGAAGTTTCTTCCGCCAGATAGCCTAAGTCATCTCTCCCAAGTTCAAAGTTCCAGAAATCACTAGGACAGGGGCAAAATGCTACTAGTCTCTTGGCTAAAACATAACAAGAGTCATCTTTGCTCCAGTTCCCAAGTTTCTCATCTCCATCTGAGACCACCTCAGTCTGGATTTAATTGTCCATGTCATTATTGGTATATTGGTCAAAGTCATTCAACAAGTCTCTAGGGAGTTCTAAACTTCCCCACATTTTCCTATCTTCTTCTGAGCTCTCCAAACTGTTCCAACCTCTGCCTGTTACCCTGTTCCAAAGTTGCTTTCACATTTTATGGTATCTTTTCAGCAGAACCCCACTCTACTGGTAGCAATTTACTATATTAGTCCCTTTTCACACTACTGATAGAGACATACCTGAGACTATGCAATTTACAAAAGAAAGAGATTTAATGGATTCACAGTTCCAGATGGCTGGGAAGGTCTTACAATCATGGCAAAAGGTGAAAGGCATATCTCACATGGTGGCAGACAAGAAAAGAGAACTTGTGCAGGGGAACTCCCCTGTATTAACCTATTATATCTCATGAGACTTATTCACTATCACGAGAATAGCATGGAAAAGACCTGCCCCGATGATTCAATTATCTCCCACTGGGTCCATCCCACAACACGTGGGAACTGTGGGAGCTTCAGTCAAGATGAGATTTGGGTGGGGAAACAGCCAGACCAGATCACTGGCAATACTTCAGATCACCTAAAATATTTATTTTTTTTATCACTCTGGGTTCTTGTGTAAAAATAATATGTAAAAGAACTAATATAAAAACACCTATATTAAAAAGATTTGTAGTATGAGAAAGAAATATATCTTGAATCAATTGGCTATTTATCCCTAACAGGAAGTTAAAAGAGAAACAACAATAAAAAGAGACGCTTTCTTTTCCAAGTCCTAGTTCTTGGCTTCCAAAATGTCATTAAAAATACAAAGCTTCAGTTTTTGAATATTAACTTATATATGTAAAATAAATCTTGGAAAGATCAGATTATCAGAAAATTAGTATACTATGCAATCACTATTCCAGTAAGGGTAATGTAAAAATACCTTGAAATTATATCAGAAGAATGCCTATTATATATCTGTTCCAATCTTGGCATATAACTAATGACTTCCAAGAAATATTTGAGGTGAATCTGAATATATAGCCAGTGATTTAGTTTCATGAAATAGGTAAAAAAGAATTATTTCAAAATGAATTTGTGACATAAAGCTGTAAGGAAGAATTTTATCAAATGATGGATTATTTCTAAAAATTTTTACTCATGGATATATATATATATATAGACAATAAGTTTTTGGTATAGTTTCTAAATATAAATGTAAATTGTATAGATTTATATATGTATTACTCAAAAGATTCTACAGTTCTCAAACACAAATAGAATTAAAAGGCAATCAACTACTTAAGTAACTTTATATAATATGTAATAAACGTATATAAAATATGTATTATATATAGTTCTTATAGATTAATAATGAAATTATTAAATTAAAAATTGGGTAAAGGGCATAAGTGTAGAATCTGTAAACAAATATGTATGTATAACATTTTGTTTATCATTGCTAAAAACTAAAAAATTTAATTTTATAATGAATCATTTAACCTATGAATTTGACCAAGAGAAATACTTTTATAATACTAGATAAATGCGCTGAAACAAATAATCGTATATGTTTTGTACGTGGATTTGTATAAACTCTTTTTGAGATCAATTTTGCAGTACAAACACAGATATTCAAAATACCCATAGAGCGGGCCGGGCGCGGTGGCTCCGCCTGTAATCCCAGCACTTTGGGAGGCCGAGGCCGGCGATTCACGAGGTCAGGAGATTGAAACCATCCTGGCTAACACAGTGAAACCCCGCCTCTACTAAAATACAAAAAATTAGCCAGGCGTGGTGGCGGGCGCCTGTAGTCCCGGCTACTTGGGAGGGTGAGGCAGGAGAATGGCGTGAACCCTGGAGGCGGAGGTTGCAGTGAGCCCAGATCGTGCCATTGCACTCCAGCCTGGCGACAGAGCGAGACTCCTTCTCAAAAAAAAAAAAAAAAATTCCATATTGTTTCACTCAATTAACTGCTTTGGATTCCAAATTTAAGAAATAATTAGTGGTGGTCTCATAATCATAATTGTAATTATCGTTTAATTATTATTTACAAAAGTTATTTGAAAACAACTTGCATATGAAAAACTGGGGTATTAAAACAAAGCTATAGAATACCCTACAGTAAAGGAATACCATCTACTATAATGAATTTCAAAATATGGTTGTATTTTCAGGATACAGAACTTGATGTGGAAGAAAAACAAACAACAGAAATCTAAGCTTTTCATAATGTAATTTACTTAATTTTTAAGAAATAAGATAGAGCCTATATGTCACATTCATATATAAATTTATACCTGTATCACAGTATGATGATATTAAATTATTAAACCAGAATCTACTGTGTAACTTTTCACACATTTTCTTATTATACCTGTACTGTGACTTTTGCTTATTAAAAAGAGGTATGCATTACCTCCGGAAAGCAACATATTATCAGAAGATCATCGTCAAATATCCAAATTATTGGTGTTTTACATACCAAAATAGACTTGACACTTATGAATAGATTACGATTTTTTTAAATGTTCCCAGAATTTGCACTAAAAATTCCAAATATAATGCAATGTTGAAAATAGTTTTTACAGTGAACAACTCCATATGCACCTAGATTTTACCACTAAATTTTACTCCACTTGCTTTATAACAAGTCTATTAATTTATACGTCACTTTGTTTAACCTTTTCTTTGTATACCTCTCTAAGTAAAATACACGTATTACTCTGCTTTATTCTAAATACTTCATCATGTGTATTGCTAAAAGGAAACTAGGCTTTAAGATCTAAGATGTGGAAGGTACAGAGCCCGTTAACTCATAACAATACATGAGGAAGACAGTAAATCGGAAAATGAAATACTTCATGCTCATTATTATATAGATGTTTCCTAGGCAAATGATGCAGAGTCAGAAAGAAAGGCTATAGAACTTGCTTTGTCATTGGTCCCTGCAAAGGTCCTAAGCCCCAGTGGGAGGAAAACTGTATGCAATAGAAATCGTGGGTGTATAGAAGGATTCCTGGCCAAGCAGACTATTTGGAGTGGTTGATTGATTTTTTTCCCTGTTGTTGCTTGGGGAAACTACAAACATCTCAAGGAAGTTTGTTGTGCCAAGATGATAACCTGGGTTTCCTCTTTGCAGAGAAAAGTATGAGAGAACATCCAACTGTTTTGGGAAGGATGAAGAATTACTGAGAAGAGTGTCCATAAATATAAAAAGATAGGACAAAAAAGAGTTCAGCAGTCTATGACCACAAATGGTGAGAGAACAAAAGATGGCTTTAGATCAGATAATCCCTGCCCACTGATATATGGAATTTACATAGCTCTGATGTATAGGCCATCCTTGGGAAGACAAGATGGTGGGTAAAAAATCCAAAATTATTAAACAAAAAAAATGCCTTACAAAGTTAAAATTTAATAATCTCTATAGAATTGATTATTAACTTGTATTTTCTACTATCAAGGAAAAATAAGTCTTGAAAATACCACAATCTGTAGAAAAATAAATAAAGACATTTATGAATATTTCACTCCCATGTGTTTTGTTTGTTTCTTTTGTCAGAAAATATTCTGAATAAGACTAGATACTTAAATACATTGTAAAAAAAAAAAGTAAATTCCTTAAAAGTTGAAAAAAGTGATACATTCAGCTCAAAAATACACATTGTTGTTTATTGATTATTCAGAGAAAAACCTTTGGGTGTTTATATTTGGGCATTAGTTGCACACAGTTAAATCCAATCTTGAAGGGAAAACGACTTAGGTAAAAATACTCTGTTAATAAACATTTCTAGTGGGATGTTTAAGTTATCTTTGTTTAAACTTTCTCCTTTATCTCTCAAACCTTAAAGAAGTTTGTTTTCCCAAATGAAATAGGCTTAAATTACCTATGGACTAGGGTATTGGGTGATGGGTATTCACGTTTGACAGGAAAGTTACAGGGAACAACAGCTACCTGAGTGCACTAAACTAATGATATAAGAGCGAAACAGTAGAGTGTAGGGCAAGGACCCACTTATTAAATATCTAAGCATAAACATTTTTGGAGAGTTATCAAGATTAATATGATAAAATAGTCTTCTATAGTCAAGGAAGGTAGAAGCTTGCAAAATACAAATTTGTGTATCATAAATTTGTGTATCTAAAGAAAGGTAACATTATTTTTGGTTTTAAACTAAGAAAACATGTCCTCAAAAGATATTCTCCGCGATACTATTCTTAGATAGTTTAAGGCAGGAGAACACAGTAATATTTATTTTCTTCAGCATTTGTCTCTGTGTTTCTAAATATCTAAAATGAGTAAGTATTAATCTGTTAACTCTCCATCCCCACCTATAATAAAAGAATGCTTGAAAACCCTGTGGCAGACTAATGATTTCATCTTCATATATATATATATATTTTCTTTATATATATAAAGAAAAAAGAGAAAATCATACACAGACACACACACACATACACACACATATATATGTATTTATTTATTGAGACAGGGTCTTACTCCATCATCCAGGCTGGAGTGCAGTAGTGTGATCATGGCTCACTGCAGCCTTTACCTCCTGGGCTCAAGCAGTCCTCCTACCTCAGCCTCCTGAGTAGCTGGGACTACAGGTGAGTGCATGATGTGGGGCTAATTTGTGTAGTTTTTGTAGAGACAAGGTCTCACTTTGTTGCCCAGGCTGGTCTTGAACTCCTGGCTTGTGGCAATCCTCCTGTCTTCTCCTCCCAAAATACTGGGATTACAGGTATGAGCCACTGCACCTAGCCTGATCATAAAAGTTATTGATAAACATTTTTAAAAGAAATAATACTGTATCGGCGAAATTTTCACCAATGTGCTGCAAAAATAAATAACCTAGATCTGCTAGTGGCTTATACCAACAAATGTTTATTTCTTACTCAAACAACACATCAGTGTGTATCAGCCTCATCTTGCTGCACTTCATCCTCATTGCAGTATTCATCCTCTGTCTGGGTGCATTCAAAATCATTGTGGGTGAGAAAAAAAGTACACGGAAAATTGTGAAATGGCTTTAAAGCTTCCACCAAGAAGGGGCATATGGCACTTCTGATCACATTTCATCGCCCAAACAAGTCAACCCTGAGGTCTCCAGGGCAGGTCTATGTAATCCTGCTTCAAAAAAGAGCAAGACAGGAAGGAAAATTGAACACTTAGCAAAGAATAATGAATCACATCATAAGCACATATTAAAATTTGACATGTAATAAATATATTAACTTCACACTTAACCAATTTTGAATTCCATTAAAATGTATAATACATATTAATGTACTTATAAATTTAAACTAATAGGTTTTGTTTAACTACCTTGATATCTTATTAAGGTGATCATATGCTGATTTTGCTTTCCTAACAATGATTCCATTTCCTAGTAGGAGTGTCTGAAATATCTTTTGGGAACTATATCTTGCCCACTTTGAGTGCATATATTCCAGATGGTACTGTACCTGTAGCTACAAGTTTGCTGTATGTGACCCTGGCATGTGTCAGAGAGCACAAATACTCCATAACCACAGTTATTAGTTCAGGAGTAGATATGTGACGTATGTTTGTTCAAAAAATAAAATTAGGTCACTCTGGCCATGTTGATTTATATTATGTCAATTGAAACAAACTGTTAAAATATTTCAATCAAAACCAGTTTTAGACATATATAAAAGATTGTAAGAACAACAATTAAAAAAACAAACAAAAACTTTCTTCTTTTTTTAATTTTCTTCTTCCTTTTCTCTTTCTTTTTCTTTTTGATTTCTAGGATTAAACCTGAAAGGATGTAGGCCTGCCCACTTGCTAACATCTTTTCACTATGTCACCATGCCAGGGAATTAAGTCAAAAGATGAAGAGGTGAAAGACGTAGAGAGGATTAGATCTGATGACACATGAAAGTATGAAGAATAAGATGTACCTGAATATGGAAATGAAAAAAAAAGAGAAAACAACAAAGCTAATGGTAAGAACCCATTTCTGAAACATGTAAACTAAGAAATGATGTAACTTACTGAAGTAAATACGCTTTCTTTTCAATCATCAATTGTCAGAGC
Source organism: Theropithecus gelada (assembly GCF_003255815.1). Taxonomy (NCBI): domain Eukaryota; kingdom Metazoa; phylum Chordata; class Mammalia; order Primates; family Cercopithecidae; genus Theropithecus; species Theropithecus gelada. The sequence continues at coordinate 124,990,479 of NC_037669.1, forward strand.
GTTTTCTTGTTATCTGAAAATAAAAGTACTAACTAATTCGAATTGTATTTAGAATAGCACACATGCTTACTTTGTGAGGTTTTACCATTTCTACAACTGCTAATTTGCCATAATTGCCAGGCTCAGGCCTTTTTCATGTTGGCAAAGGCATAATCTAGCTGACTCCCACGAAAGGAGACAAAATAGTTTATTCATGTTGATCCTGGAGGTGAGAAAACATAAATCAGTTTCAAGCTGTAAGAGGGGTCAATATAAATTTAAAGGAGTCTATAAATAATGAATAGAGTGGATTGAGGCTAATTATTACTTGAAGATATAAAAGTGCATGATTTTCCAGGTTGATCTAAAGTCATGAATCTTTGGATTCAGGAATCATGATAACTTCAAGTAAGAATAGTACGTTTTCAGTGGAAATTTCTATCCATATGTACCTATGTTTTAATTACCAGTATATCACTTTTCCCCCATAGAATATGATATTGAAGTATAATGACCTCATGTCTAGACTTAAGCTTTTAACACTGCTTCTGCTCATGGGGTTCTAATGCGTTTCAAAAAGCAATCAATCACACGCTAAAAGCTGCTAGATAATGACCTATGAGGTTTTCTAAATATTTTAAATCTTTTTTTATATGAATCCTGTTTCTATAAAATTCTCTAATCAAGGTGCAGATCAGGGTGCCTACCTCTATGCAGTAATCTATAAACACTTAGTGAAAGGGTACCCTTTTTATTGTGATATTCAAAGGATATAACAAGTAAATATATATTCTTAATTTTTAAACTCATATACTTTTACAAATCTACTGGGGGTATCTTTCTATCCTTTATAAGCATCTCAATCCAGAAAAATACAATGTCAAACTATTTTGACATCTAAGAGCAATCAAATTTTACTATTTTTTTAGACTTACACATTAACCACAAAGTGTTTTCCCTTAATGTATACTTTTTGAATATCTAATTTAAAATAAATTGCAGGGAATCATGTTATTAACCTGTCGGAAAACTAGTCAATGCAGAGTTGAATACCTATACACTGTAAAATCCATCTAGGGTTGGTCTGTGTAATATGAAATTCTGAGTTGGTCTGTGTAATATGAAAAAGTAGTAAAGCACCTGAACTTGGAATTGTAAATAACCATCACCCTATTTCATATGCATGTTTAGAATGTTGAATATATGGTCCCATGAAATAATGTGATGTGTAATTTGCTTTTTGATGGGTAGGAGTTAATAGAAAGGTAAGAAGAAAAGGAAATGAAAAAGAAATGGAAGACCAAGGATTATAATTATCCTAGATTGAGAATTGTTAAGCTTAAAAGTAAGTAAAATGTTTAAGAATATTTCAAAATACTCAGTTTTAAAAGTAAGAAAATTTCTGATCTGGGACACCAGAGATAACTGATGATCATTTAGTTACATTGTAAGACTGCATATAAACTACACAGTTCTTAATGAACAAGGCAGATGGTGGGCATTAGGAATTGATAATAAGTTAAAGTTTATTTGTCAAGCAGTTATTCACCAAGTTGTAAAAATATATTTGGTACAAGTTACACTGCATCAAGAGCCATAGACTAAGAATAGCTTGTATAGATTCGAAATTTTTGCTATGTATTATGTTACTAAATCTTACAATTTATGTTGCCAACAGATCTTTGATGAAAGAGGAAATGAAGTCCAACAGGTGTTTACACTCACTCACTATACTTCCTACTTTGCGATAATTAATGCTAAGAAAAATTATTAAAATTAGTGTAAATAGGTAATTTTTAAAGAGTCAATTCTAAAGTATATAAATCTTGTTTTTGTTTTTTAAATTATTGACACTAAAATGTAAATAGTTTTTATTACAAAGTATTTCAGATCCTTTAACTATTATTTGTTGTGAATCTGCAAGAGAGAGACAAAGAATGAAAACATGTATCAGCAATATTTTACCTGACCTTTTGCTGTCAAAACCTCTAAAAATAATGCTTACAATTACCATAACTCAAATATGGCTTAGAAACCCTATTTTATTTAACTAAATTATGGGGGAAATAATTTTACTAGTTTTTCATTAACATTTATTTTCTTGTGATAGTTTGCTAAGAATGATGGTTTCCAGCTGCATCCATGTCCCTACAAAGGACACAAACTCATCCTTTTTTATGGCTGCATAGTATTCCATGGTATATATGTGCCACATTTTCTTAATCCAATCTGTCACTGATGGACATTTGGGTTGATTCCAAGTCTTTGCTATTGTGAATAGTGCTGCAATAAACATAGGTGTGCATGTGTCTTTATAGCAGCATAATTTATAATCCTTTGGGTATATACCCAGTAATGGGATGGCTGGGTCATATGGTACATCTAGTTCTAGATCCTTGAGGAATCGCCATACTGTTTTCCATAATGGTTGAACTAGTTTACAATCCCACCAACAGTGTAAAAGCGTTCCTATTTCTCCACATCCTCTCCAGCACCTGTTGTTTCCTGACTTTTTAATGATTGCCATTCTAACTGGTGTGAGATGGTTTCTCATTCTTAGCAAACTATCACAAGAACTGAAAACCAAACACCGCATGTTCTCACTCATAGGTGGGAACTGAACAATGAGATCACTTGGACTCAGGAAGGGGAACATCACACACCGGGGCCTATCATGGGGAGGGGGGAGGGGGGAGGGATTGCATTGGGAGTTATACCTGATGTAAATGACGAGTTGATGGGTGCAGCACACCAACATGGCACAAGTATACATATGTAACAAACCTGCACGTTATGCACATGTACCCTACAACTTAAAGTATAATAATAATAAATTAATTAAAAAAAAACCATTTATTTTCTATTTCTTATTAACCCACCCAGAATCCTACAATATGCCTTTGAGAAAATGAATACAATTTTGAAATATATCACAAAGAGATCACTATACCCATCAAAGGTAAGACGAATTGTGCATATATTTTTCTACTTAATTTTCAAATTTCGTAAGTTTACATGTCATTGGAATAGAGCACATCAGACCTGAATTTAGAAAACATGCAGAATAATTATATGGAAGTTTATAATAGGTTTGGATTCTTAAAAGTGAGAAAAGGGGTGGATGAAAGTTTATTCTTGGGCCCATTTTTATTAATTACTTTATTAAATACTTTATTATGTTCAAGAACTCATCCTACCATTCTCCCTAGTTCTAACTTTCTCATTGCTACAGTAAGAACTGCATTTCAAGTTTCACTTCTGATAATTTGGGGAGCAGTCAAGTGTAGAGCCAGAAATATCAAAGGATGTGAAGCAAAAAAGGAAAGAAAACATTCTGAATTTCACATCTCAAGAGTACGCTATCTAGTGCCATTACACGATCAAAAGAAAAAAAATAATTAATTAACCTTGTATGCAATCGCATAAATTCTTACACAAAATCACTACATTTTCTATACAATGTTTATAAAGATTTCTAACAAGAAATTTAAAGTCTCGTCATTTAAAGGTAAACTGCAAATACAGCTTTAAACATCAACAAAATCAGCAAATGATTAAAACTGGCACTTGTAATAAGCACTGCTTTTGGTTGATGTATGAGATAATTACAAAGCTTTGCTAGAAAATCCAATAAATCCCAGAATTGTTATTTTCTAAAATCTATTTTTATGGAAATTAGAATCTGAGTATCCCATTTATTACAGCAAGAGAACTTTACAAGTTTTTCTGACAGACTCAATCAAAAACTCTGTCCACTCATGAAAAGTAATTGTTTCTGAAGGCTGCGGAAAGTATTTTATTTTCTAAAACTAAGTACTTTAATATTGAAATATAGCGAGCTTTACAATTTTCATAACAAATTGAATTTCATAATATGCAGATACCAGTTTTGGCAGAGAACTCAGAAAAATAAGTAAATATAATAACATTTTAAAATATATTTGATAATTTTTCAAATCCTGATTCACTTATAGGAAAATTTTTCTTAAAGTAAAATGTTTTATTCAGGTCAGCTTCCTGATTGCTCACTGTTTACCGCCATATCCAATTGCATTGAGATTTTTTTTTTCTAATACGTTTCCCTGTTATTTCATGTATCAATTGTTCAAGGATACACAAAAGGTTATCCAGGGTAAGATATCTTCAAGAGCTTGAGTCCCACGGGAGCCAATCATTTGGTATCAACAAAGCTGACAAACATGTATCTCATGTCATTAATTAAATTCAGCCAAAGTTTTCTTAACATGATATTTAATATTAGCCCTACTGAGGCCACCTGTTAAAGTTTAAGAACAAAGAATAAATGGAAAATTCTAGATACAGGAAAAATTATTTATTCCTGTAACAACTGAATTTGAATTTCCCAGCTACTTTAAATCTTTCCTGAAGCATTTTTAATGTATTTTTAATCCATTGAAAATTGAGCAAAGTAATACATGGATAAGAACTAGAAAAAAAAGAGAAGTTCTCATCTTTCTTAAACTCTTTTAACTACACATTTTACATATACCTAAAATATGTTTATAATACTATTCTCCCTTATTTTTTGTAACTTATTTTATTGACTTTCTCATAGTATGTTGATGTATACTATTTATGTGCTGCCCATGCTTCTCTTACTACAAAGCTAAAATATGATTTTATACCTCTGTTTTTAAGCTTTTGAATTTTAACAGTTTTGCTACTTACTGTTTCTTCAGCCACAGATACTTTCTCCTGTCTCTACTTTGAAAAATAAACACTTCAGTCTCTTCAATTTATTTCAGCAAAACTCACTTTTTTTACTCCTAACTTAGGTATTCTGTATGCTATTTTTCTCTTGTTATGATTAATATCATTTCCTTCAAATTCTATAACTATAATTAAGCGTATTTTTAAAGGTTGGTTCAAATTCCATCCTATAATTTAAAATTTTTTCAGTGGTTGTTACATTGATATGGAAATGAAAATGATCTTACTAAACAGCCTATCGCATATACTTATTTAATTGAATACTTACTTATTTTATTTGAAGATTCCAGTAATATGTCATATCCTTGCTTAGTCATGCTGAGATTCAATTTCTTTTTTTAAAAAAATGATATTTTCTATAATTTCGGGAGAGGACCAAGTACATGAAATTCTAAACCTACTGTTTCACTTAAATTTTCCTTCGTTTTCCTCCTAAATCAGAGTCATTTAATTCTTAGATACTATATCTTGCTTTCATTTAATATACTTTTGTTTTCCCGAAAGTTTCTTAGTTAAATTTTCAAAAATGGCAAGTAAAAAATAATATTTTACATTTTTTTCTGTCATAAATCACCTATAAATCATGTTCAAACATTGTTATTTCACTTGATATGGAATCCTGGGATAGAAATCAGAGGATTTTGTTTTTGTTTTTGTTTTCCCCAAAATATTAAGTAATTACTTCATTGTGTTCTTCTAACTAGTATAACTGATAGATCTTTTAATGGATAATTAGTTTTATATGTTTCTGGGGTTTCGATGATTATTTCATCAATTATAATATTACATGTTACAAGAATGTATAGTATTGAGTGGTATTCCTTCTTTGTAATAGGTGCACAGTGGCCCTTCCCATCTAGATTCAGATTTTTTACTTTGAAGCAATTCTCCTTTGTTACTGTTGTTCTTTGATAGTTGTTGTTTTATTTACTCATATCTGTGAGGAATTGGACCTTCTCAATTGTTTTAATTGATCCTTTGTATCTTATCTTTGAATATTTATTTTTAATTTTAATTTTTTTTTTTTTTTTGAGAAGGAGTCTCGCTCTGTCGCCCAGGCTGGAGTGCAGTGGCGCGATCTCGGCTCACTGCCAGCTCCGCCTCTCGGGTTCACGCCATTCTCCTGCCTCAGTCTCCCGAGTAGTTGGGACTACAGGCACCCGCCACCATGCCCGGCTACTTATATTTTTCTTTTTTCTTTCTTCTTTTTTTTTTTTTTTTTGGTATTTTTAGAAGAGACGGGATTTCACCGTGTTAGCCAGGATGGTCTTGATCTCCTAACTTCGTGATCCGCCTGCCTTGGCCTCCCAAAGTGCTGAAATTACAGGTGTATACCACCGCACCCGGCCTATATTTTTAATTTTTAAAACTTTTACGTGTTTATTCAAATCCCATAAAGATAAAACCTAGAAAAAGAAAACCAGAAAGACAAATGAACAGTTATGTTTACCAAACAACATTTTGCAAAGCAAGACTGCAATGGTGATTTTGTTGTAACTAGAATTTGAAGTTATAGGACTAATGAATTTACACAAATATAATAAGTAACAACAAAACGGGAGATTGTTTTCTAGACATAAGGCAGTACTGTTATTTCATCAGAAGTATTTTACATATATTTAATCATTTCTTATAACTGTAGAGCTCTATTTTTCAGACATTCAGTTATTTTAATCAATATTTATTAAGCCATGTTTCTACATTAAGTAACATGGTAAAATGTTTCTATTATAAAGGTAGTCTTTATTTATTTGTTTATTTATTTTGAGATTATAAAAAAGCGGGTTATTTTCCCCAAAAATTGTACAATTACATAAAAATTAAACAATATTTTCCTGAATGACTTTTGGCTAAACAATAAAATTAAGACAGAAAGAAATGAATTTTTTGAGACTAATAAAAACAGTGATACAACATACCAAAATCTCTGGGTCACAGTTAAAGCAGTGTTAAGAGAAAAGTTTTGGGCGGAGCAAGATGGCCAAATATGAACAGCTCCAGTCTCCAACTCCCAGCGTGAGCGACACAGAAGACCGGTGATTTCTGCATTTTCAACTGAGGTACTGGGTTCATCTCACTAGGGAGTGCCGGACAATCGGTGCTGGTCAGCTGCTGCAGCCCGACCAGCGAGAGCTGAAGCAGGGCGAGGCATCGCCTCACCTGGGAAGTGCAAGGGGGAAGGGAATCCCTTTTCCTAGCCAGGGGAACTGAGACACACAACACCTGGAAAATCGGGTAACTACCACCCCAATACTGTGCTTTAAGAAAACGGGTACACCAGGAGACTATATCCCACACCTGGCCGGGAGGGTCGCACGCCCACGGAGCCTCCCTCACTGCTAGCACAGCAATCTGCAATCTAACCACAAGGCAGCAAGGCGGTTGAGGGAGGGGCGCCCGCCATTGCTGAGGCTTAAGTAGGTAAACAAAGCCACTGGGAAGCTCGAACTGGGTGGAGCCCACTGCAGCTCAAGGAAACCTGCCTGTCTCTGTAGACTCCACCTCTGGGGATGGGGCACAGCTAAACAACAATAAAAGCAGCAGAAACCTCTGCAGATGCAAACGACTCAGTCTGACAGCTTTGAAGAGAGCAGTGGATCTCCCAGCACGGAGGGTGAGATCTGAGAAGGGACAGACTACCTGCTCAAGTGGGTACCTGACCCCTGAGTAGCCTAACTGGGAGACATCCCCCACTAGGGGCAGTCTGACACCCCACACCTCACAGGGTGGAGTACACCCCTGAGAGGAAGCTTCCAAAGCAAGAATCAGACAGGTACACTCGCTGTTCAGCAATATTCTATCTTCTGCAGCCTCTGCTGCTGATACCCAGGCAAACAGGGTCTGGAGTGGACCTCAAGCACTCTCCAACAGACCTACAGCTGAGGGTCCTGAATGTTAGAAGGAAAACTATCAAACAGGAAGGACACCTACACCAAAACCCCATCAGTACGTCACCATCATCAAAGACCAGAGGCAGATAAAACCACAAAGTTGGGGAAAAAGCAGGGCAGAAAAACTGGAAATTCAAAAAATAAGAGCGCATCTCCCCCGGCAAAGGAGCGCAGCTCATCGCCAGCAACGGATCAAAGCTGGACGGAGAATGACTTTGACGAGATGAGAGAAGAAGGCTTCAGTCCATCAAACTTCTCAGAGCTAAAGGAGGAATTATGTACCCAGCGCAAAGAAACTAAAAATCTTGAAAAAAAGGTGGAAGAATTGATAGCTAGAGTAATTAATGCAGAGAAGGTCATAAATGAAATGAAAGAGATGAAAACCATGACATGAGAAATACGTGACAAATGCACAAGCTTCAGTAACCAACTCAATCAACTGGAAGAAAGAGTACCAGTGATTGAGGATCAAATGAATGAAATGAAACGAGAAGAGAAACCAAAAGAAAAAAGAAGAAAAAGAAATTAACAAAGCCTGCAAGAAGTATGGGATTATGTAAAAAGACCAAATCTATGTCTGATTGGAGTGCCCGAAAGTGAGGGGGAAAATGGAACCAAGTTGGAAAACACTCTTCAGGATATCATCCAGGAGAACTTCCCCAACCTAGTAGGGCAGACCAACATTGAAATCCAGGAAATACAGAGAACGCCACAAAGATACTCCTCGAGAAGAGAAACCCCAAGACACATAATTTCCAGATTCACCAAAGTTGAAATGAAGGAAAAGATCTTAAGGGCAGCGAGAGAGAAAGGTCGGGTTACCTTTCTAACTCTAGCAGCCAGAAGAGAGTGGGGGCCAATATTCAACATTCTTAAAGAAAATAATTTTAAACCCAGAATTTCATATCCAGCCAAACTAAGTTTCATAAGTGAAGAAGAAATAAAATCCTTTACAGATAAGCAAATGCCTAGAGATTTTGTCACCACTAGGCCTGCCTTACAAGAGACCCTGAAGGAAGCACTCAACATGGAAAGGAACAACCGGTACCGGCCATTGCAAAAACATGCCAAAATGTAAAGACTATCGAGGCTAGGAAGAAACTGCACCAACTAACGAGCAAAATAACCAGTTAATATCATAATGGCAGGATCAAGTTCACACATAACCATATTAACCTTAAATGTGAATAGACTAAATGCTCCAATTAAAAGACACAGACTGGCAAACTGGATAAAGAGTCAAGACCCATCAGTCTGCTGTATTCAGGAGACCCATCTCACACGCAGAGACATACATAGGCTCAAAATAAAGGGATGGAGGAAGATTTACCAAGCAAATGGAGAACAAAAAAAGCAGGGGTTGCAATCCTAGTCTCTGATAAAACAGACTTTAAACCATCAAAGATCAAAAGAGACAAAGAAGGCCATTACATAATGGTAAAGAGATCAATTCAACAGGAAGAGCTAACTATCCTAAATATATATGCACCCGATACAGGAGCACTGTGGGAGGCCAAGGTCAGTGGATCAATTAAGCCCAGTATTAGAGACCAGCCTGGGAAACATAGCCTCTACAAAAATTAGCTGGGCATGGGGGCGTGTACCTGTAATCCCAACTACGCAGGAGGCCGAGGTGGAAGGCTTGATTCAGCCCTGAAGGTTAAGGCTGCAGTGAGCCATGATCATACCACTGCAATCCAGCCTGGGTGACAGACTGAGATCCTGTCTCAAAAAAGAAACAAACAAAAATAAAATAAAATAACCTTATGACTGTAAAAAAAAAAAAAAAAGAGAGAAAAGTTTTTATAATGCTGAATGCCTACATCAAGAAGTTAGAACGATCTCAAATTAAAAACCTAACATCACACCTAGTGAAACTAGAAGAACAATATAAAATTAACCTCAAAGCTAGTGGAAGAAAGGAAACAACCAAAATCAAAGCCAAACTGAATGAAATTGAGACATGAAAATTCATACTAAAAAGATCAACAAAACTAAAAGTTGGTTTATTGAAAGAAAAAATAAAATTGATAGACAATTAGCTAGGTTAGTAACAAAAATAAATGAGAGAGGATCCAAATAAATGCAATCAGAAATGACGAAGGTGACATTACTACTGACCTCTCAGTAATGCATAAAACCCTCGGAGATTATTAAGAACACTGCTATGCACACAATCTAGAAAACTTAGAACTTATGGATAAATTCCTGGAAACATACAATATCCTGAGATTGAACTAGGAAGAAATTAAAATTGTTCAAAATTAGTGATTAAAAAATTAACAACTGGAAAATGTCCTGAACCAAATGAATTTACAGTCTAATATTACCACACATATAAAGAGGTACCAATAACATTGAAATTACTCCAAAACAATAAAAGAGGAAGGACTCCTCCATAATTCATTCTGTAAGTACAGCATCATTCTGATACCAAAATCTGGAAGACAATGGAAAAATAAACTTAAGGCCAATATTCCTGATGAATTTTACAGACGTAAAATTTCTCAGCAAAATTCTAGCAAATCATATGTAACATCACATTCAAAAGCAAATCCACAACAATCAAGTACGCTTTCTTCCTTGGATGCAAGTTTGGTTCAACATATGCAAATCAATAAACGTGATTTATCACATAAATGGAACTAAAAGCCAAAAATGCATAATATCTTAATGGATATAGAAAAGCCTTTTGATAAAAATTTAACATCCCCTCATGTTAAAAACCCTCAGGAGACTAGGCATCAAAGGAGCATGCCCCATAATAATAAGAAGCCCATAGTGAACATCCTTCTGAACAGGTAAAAGTTGGAATTATTGCCCCGAGAACCAGAATAAGACAAAAACGTCTACTCTCACCACTCCTATTCAATATATTTTGTATTTCATTGCTTTATTCCTCTAAGTTTTTTTGTAGATATTCTCAACAGTCATTTAAAAAATTTTTCTAGGACTATTTTTTGTCCTTTTCACAAAAGCTTCTTTAATGGATACAATATGAGAACAAACAAAAAATCTGAGACAATAATGACAACTGTTTGCATTTGTTTAATTGTCCCCCCATGTTTGCTGAGTAATTTGTTTTCTAAGGAATAATTTTTCTAACATGTTCATTTTGCTTTTCCCCTTCATGTTGCAGCTTTTCTCCAGTGCCTTGTGATTCTTCAATATCTTATAATTAACAATTTAATTGGTAAAACTATTTGCACTGCAGCATCTGATATGATTTTCTGTAAACTGAGGAAATAAATGTTAAGCTTGGGGTCCATAAGTAGGTAAATTGGGAAGTTAGGAAATTTCCCTGAGTTACTAATAACTACATTACTCACACAATTTCTTCTTAGATTATTTTTATTCTACTTTTGTAGCAATGAACGTCAATGAGTTGCTTGGCATTAATCTTGTGGGGTGTGTGTATGCGTGTGTTTATGTGTGTGTATGTGTGTCTGTGTGTGTGTGTTTTGTAGAGAGAAGTTTAATTTATCTTTAATTGTGATTACAGTTGTAAATCTCACACCTTCCATCTGTCAGACTTGATGGTTTCTGAGTCGCTAGGCTTTTGAAGATTTTGCAGAACAAATTTGCTCCTCCAGTTCATATAGATTTTGAATCCTTACTGTCTCAAGAGTTTACCCATCACATTCTATGTGTCTTTCATCTTACAAAATGTTTTAAACTATCTAACTCATTGATGGACCCTTTCTATTTTTCTATGTTATCAAATTTTACCTTTGTCATTGCACTTTTGTAAGTGTGAATGAACACGTTATGTCCTTCATCCTAAACTAGAAGCACTGTATGGTCTATATTTAAGATACTGCTATTATCTGCTTATTTTCCTGTTTCTTTATTTTTTGTTATTAGCTGCCTATTCCATTTCATTCACACTTTAAATCTGGCAAATTCTTATAGGAGTGTTTCTGCTCCAAATAGGGTCTTTATATTCATTTACATTGGATGTATGAGAAGGTAGTCAATTTTTACTTCTGTTCTTTTTACAATACTTTTCTTATAAATACTCACTTTTCCTTTTTATACTCCCTTTTCAGTCTTGAATATCCATTGTCTTTATTTAAAATGTGCCTATGTATGCACTGAACTGGTCAGTGGCACAGTTAATCTCTCATACAAAGGTTAAAAAACAATTAAATACAAATAAATGTGATGTGAATCAGCAAACAAATGACTGAACCATGTTTATAAGTACACGCAGATATTGTGATGATAAAAAACGTATAACTGTATAGTCAGTGAAAGAATGTCAGGAGATAATAGCAGCTGATATAAGGCTGCTGGTTTAGACTTTCATAGGTATTGTCTTCATGTTTTCTCAAATTCAAGTACCTAATACTCTAATGGTGTAGTTGAAACAAAGACAGATTTTTTTTCCAAAATTTTATTTAGCTCTAAATAACTTCAAGTAGCTTTCAAAAATTATTCTTTTTATTTATTGCTTGACAAATAAGACAGGAGATAGTGATGGCAGATGTTTCATTTATCAGTGAGTAACACTTCAAGGATTTTGAGTCATTTAAAAATCCTAGATAAAACAGAATCAATTGTTTTACTCAGTAACACTGGGATATGTATAATAACATATTAATGCTTTTGATCATGTTGAATCAAATTTTAATAATTTGTTTTAGTGAATATCTTGGTTCAATTCACAAAGGTTCTTATGTTTCTCATAATGTAGGTTCACCATTGTTTTTACTGATGATGTTCCCCCAGTTTTTCATGTAGCTTCCTCCCTGACTTTGTTAATATATTCACTTGAATATTTTTTTCTTCACAAAGACCTATCCAGTTGTCGCTATCAAAAACCATTCTCAGTGTTCTAAACATGTTTTATTTTTTCTCATAATGATTAGATGTGAAAATGATTAACTGATGACTTATGTTACTGTGTGTACACAAAATTATATATAATATAATTGTATATATATTAAGTATATATTTAATGGGAAAGAAAGAATAAGAGTTCTTTGTGGGCAGGAACTTTGTTCCATGCTTATCAAAGCTTCCATGTAAGTTCTCATTAATCTTAGTTAAATGAATATTAAAATGAATAGTAATGGTTCAATTCCAGGCTTAGTTTTATGATAATCATTAAAGTAAAAAAAAAAAGGTACTTTGTATGTAGCATGATTGTAATTTCAGAATATGTTATGAAATATGTGAGCAGGTCAAGTATGGAATCTTTTCAAGACAGAAAAAAACAGCATACAAATGTATTTATTGTATGTAATTTGTCAGGATAATAGTTACAGATAAACAGGAACACTCTATATACAATTATTAATACTTTGGATACAATTCATATTTCAGTACATCAACACTATTTTATTAACAGTCTACATACAGTAACATATTTCAAAAATCAATGAACTGTCACAACTTTCACAGAATCATTATCAAAGTTAATGCAGTTAAATGAGCTTTTATTCTTAACAAACACAAAACAAGAATCTTTATATCATCAATTATAGCCAGGACACACACCTCAAATTCAATTATAACCTCACTAGAACCAAATTTTAGCCAAACTCTCCATTAAAGGAATTTCAAAAACATTATTTTTTTAATAAAAGCCAAGTTTTCTGGGCTAAAAATCCATCTTTTTATTTATCAGTTATTAAATATTGCCTCAATACAAGCATGGCCCTTTAGCTTACCATTTTTTAACCAAGTGGAATTCTCTAGATCTGTGTTGATGTAGTTAAATATGTTAAAACTAGGCACTGAAAATGTCTAGATGAGTTCTTATAGCTCCATAAACACAAAGGCTTGCTCCTGGACTTTATTTGGTTTCAGTAAGATTATACATGCAAGCATCCATATTCCAATAAGAATAACCTCCAGATAAACAGAATATTAAGAGGATCAAGGATCAGGCATACAACAGCAGCTCATAACAGCTTGCTCAACCACCCCCACCCACCCTGCCATGGGAAACAGCAGTAATAAAAATTAAGCAATAAACAAAAGGTTGACTCAGTTAAACTACTTGGGTTGGAAAATTTCACCCAGCAACCAGGGTCATACGATTAACCTGAACTAATAAAAAGCAGTGTAAAGTGCTTTTAAGTTAATTCCCATAATGAAGCTAAACTTGAAGCTGGAGAAAGTGCCAGCTAAAATAAAAAATAAACTACAAAAGTGAGGTTAATGCCCTCTGAATAGGATGGCTAAGGCCCAAACTGGGTTTTGATACGCCACTATGCTTAGCTGTAAAGTTAAATAATTTAACAAACAAAATTATTCACCAAAGTATTACAAGCGAGAGCTTAAAACTCAAAGGACATGGCCATGCTTTATATTCCTCTAAAGGAGCCTGTTCTATAATCCCACTATCATATCCCACTATCTCTTGGCAACTCAGCCTATACACCACCATCTTCAGCAAACCCTAAAAAGGTCTCAAAGTAAGCACAAGTAGCTGCATAAAAACATTAGGTCAAAGTGTAGTCTATGACATGGAAAGAAGTGGACTACATTTTCTAAGCTTAGAACACCCACAACAGCCTTTATGAAATATTATGACAAAAGGACAATTTAGTAATAAGTCAAGAACAGACAGATTGATTGAATAGTACCATGAAGCATACACACACTGCCCATCACCCTCCTCAAATCCCTATTAATTTCAAATTTGTAATTAACAAAAACTGGCTGGGTGCAGTGGCTCACGTCTGTAATCCCAGCATTTTGCGAGGCCGAGTCAAAAGGATCGCTTGAGAGCAGGAGTTTGAGACCAGCCTGGGCAACATGGGGCAACCCTGTCTCTCCAAAAAAAAAAAAAAAAAAAAAAAGTAGCTGAACATAGTGGCACGCACCTATAATTCGAGCTACTTGGGAGGCCTAGGTGGGAGGATCGCTTTAGCTTCAGAGGTGGAGCTTACATTGAGTCGAAATCACACCACTGCACTCCAGCCTAGGGAATACAGACTCTCTCTCAAATAAATAAATAAACAACAAAAACTTATCTAAGAGGAGGGATGTCCTAACAAGGAAAGCATACTGGAAAGTGTCCTTGGAATAATCAAAGTGTAGCTTAACTTGAAGCATCCAGTTTACAATGGGAAGATTTCCCTTTAATTGACCACTTTGGACCAAAGCTAGCCCTAATCCTAACACATCATACTATTGGCCTTTTCTAAACCAAATCGTTTACCCAAAACAAAAAGTATGAGAGACAGAAGTTAATTTATTTAGGTGCTATAAATAAAGTAACTTAAGAGAAAGATGAAATAATAATTCCAAGTGCAAGAAAAAAAGCTAACCCCTTGTATCCTTTGCATAATCAATGAGCTAGTACAATTTTACAAACAAAACTTTAGCTGAAGACCCTGAAACCAGATGAGCTACTCATGGACACTCAAAAGGACACATTCATTTATGTAGTAAAAATAGAAGATCCGGGCTAGGCACGGTGGCTCACACCTGGAATCCCAGCACTTTGAGAGGCTGAGGCGGATGGATCACCTGAGGTCAGGAGTTAGGGACCAGTCTGACCAACATGGTGAAATCCCATCTCTACTAAAAATACAAAATTAGCTGGGTGTGGGGTTGCATGTCTCTAATCCCAGCTACTTGGGAGACTGAGGCAGGAGAATCGCTTGAACCCAGGAGGTGAGAGTTTCAATGCGCCAAGATTGCAACATTGTATTCCAGCCTGGGCATTGTACTCCAGTGTGAAACTCAAAAAAAAAAAAAAAAAAAAAAAAAAAAAAAATCTCTGATTAGAGGTGAAAAGGCTACTGAATGTGGTGATAGCTGGTTGTCCAAGGCAAAATTTAAGTTCAAATTTAAACTTACCTACAGAAACACAAAAATACATTTAATAAACTTTTGGCTAATATATGAACTTAAAATATGAATTAAAGTAAATATAAACAACGGATATTATACCTTAATAGATTGTACTGCCTGCTTAAATAAAACATCTGTAAGGAAATTATTTAAAAACATCCTTTTACATGGGACTTGCCCAGGTAGGAATGGATACCTCTTTTATGCTGAAAATCTAATAGACTATTCATTCAAAAAATATGTGCCAGGTGATGTACTTGATCCTAATGATGTCGTGTTGCCCAGGAAAACTTATTGTCTTATGTGCCAAATAGCTGATCCTGGAATAAATGTGATTGTACATATAATTTCACGATAGCTGATTGTTTCTTGTGAGAAATGTAAAGTAAAATTAAATCAAATAACAACCACAGCAAACCATTAATCTAAAGCCAAGCCGTACTTAAAGAATGGTTAAAATTAGCTGTGTAAAGCACATGTAGGTAGCATGACAGGCAGAATGAAGAGCATACATGTAGCTTGAGAAAGTACATAAAGTATACAAAGACTAAAGAGAAGTCTGATAGGAGCAGTGAACAGGGTTGTCTTCCAAATGAGATTGGACATATACAAACCACATTATAAAATGTCTTTCAGGATATATTAATTATTCTGGAGTTTTTATTTGGATGAAAACAGGAAAGCACCAAATAAACATCAGATAAGGAACAGAAGACGTGTTTGTTTATACTTACTTAAAATTTAAAAAGCATTATTTTATATCAAAGTAATGTCTAGACATGTGTGGTAAATTAAATTATTAGTCCTCTTTCTTCACTTGCCTAGATATGAATCACATGTCACGGCCTTGCCAAGGTCTCATAGTAGAATACATTTCCCAGCCTCTTCACATGGGCTAGGACCTTTGTCTTAACTGGACCAATGGAATGTTATTGGACATGATATTTGCAGCTGGTTGATCTGTGCTTATATGATTGACATTGCTCCTTTGAGCTTCTGCCACATGGTTAGTGGCTCACTCTTATATTTGGCCTCTAGAAGAAAACAAATGAACCCCAGAAAATAAGTAGCTTCTAAACTCAAAGTAGTGTCATACTCACTAAACTGCAGCTACATTTGCAAGAAATAAGTGTTTATTGTTTTTGTACCACTGAGGGTGTCAGTGGGTGTTTGTTACTCAACATTGCTGAAAAACTTAACTAAATGATACAAGTGGTAACAAAAATCCACCCAGAACGACTTAAACTTAGAGATCAACCCGCTCTATTACTAAATTTATTTTCCCATGGCCCATGATTATCCTTGCATCACTCTAAATTGTGTGTTTATGAATCTCTTTATAAATGTGTTAAATACAGGCATGATTTACTAATGCAACAATAAGAATAGCACAGATGCAATATTTCTCTCTTACACTCCTCCTTCCATTTCTCTCTGCATGTTTGTGGTAGTCACATTGTCCTATCATTTTAACTCTTTTCAACAGTTCATAATATATTTCAATTGATTTATTTATGTATTTTTTGAGACGGAGTCTCCTTATATCGCTCAGGCTGGAGTGCAGTGGTGCGATCTGGGCTCACTACAAGCTCCGCTTCCCGGGTTCACGCCATTCTCCTGCCTCAGCCTCCCAAGTAGCTGGGACCACAGGCGCCGGCCACCTCGCCCCCGCCACCTCGCCCCCGTCACCTCGCCCAGATTTTTTTTTTGTATTTATTAATAGAAACGGGGTATCACCGTGTTAGCCAGGATGATCTCAATCTCTTGACCTCGTGATCCGCCCGCCTCCGCCTCCCAAAATGCTGGGATTACAGGCCTGAGCCAAGGCGCCCGGCCAATATATTTCAATTTTTATATGTTATAGTTTTAACTTTAGACACTATCACTTAACTCCCTCCTATGATATGTAGTTGTTAATATCATAAACTTCCCTTCCCACGTCTATTTCCCACTTCTACTTCACAAATACAGTTAATTCTATTTTACCTTTCAGTTTATTAAACATATTTATAACAGATGTCTTCAGTTTTCAAGATGGATTTTACTATAAAGTCAGTGATACTTGGAAATGATTTTAGATTCACCTGTTCTCAATTCAAGCATTCACAAACATGCCAAGTTTGGTTTGCATTACCTACCTGACATTCAAGCAAACAGGCTCAGAATCTACAGAAGAGTCAGAAAGGTCCAGGTGAATGGGAAAAGAAAATCCGAGGATGGCAAAGCAGAACTTCTCAAAATACTTGATGGGACCATATGGTATTATTGACATCTGGGGTCCCTTACGGGTTCCAAGAGGCATGGAACCTTGCACCTCCAGCTGGAAATATGCATGTTACCTAGGTTTGTGTAGTTGCCTTTGTGTGTTTGTGTGTGTGTATATGTTCATAATCTTTGTGATTTTCATCTTTAAATAAAAATGCTTTCATAGACAATAATAGCTTTCCTTTTGTCATTACCGTGCTAACAAATGCCTGCAGTAGTCACAATAAATTATATTTTTCCCTATAGAATGATAAAAATGAAAATAATTATATTATTATTACTATGTAAATGCTGTTCCTAGCCCCAATGTCATTATCCTGGTTATAAGCAAAAGAGGATATTCCTAGCTTTATGGGTTAGGCTCTTTTATATTCTGTCAATTATGCAAAACCATATCACATTTTCATTTTCTTATTTGGCCCTGATTCTTCCGTGCACTTCTAAGTTTTGTTTCTGAGTTTTTATTTTTCTTAATTTTTTTTTGTTCCTTGTTTTTATCCTGTTGTTAAAAAACATGCCCTGATCACATCCCTAATTTATCTACATCATTAATTTCATTTACTGAAGCATACAATCCTTATTTTCACCAAGATGTTTCTTCCTTTGGACACCTTACTTAGTGCTTCAAACTGGATCAGACATTTAAAAGAAAAGTCTTGCTTTAATATTTTAATTATTCTTGGCATTTCATTTTCCCAAATTCTAATTCTGTATTAGTCTACTGTTTTCTAGATCTCATATTTACCTTTTTCTTGGCTTCTTCTTCCATTTGCTCATTTGCATAGTTTTTCAGAAAGAGAGAACAAGAAGAAAACTTGACGAATCTTCAATTCTCCAAATATATACATCTCTATGTATAAATGTGCATGTTTGTATACATATGTGCATGTGTTCTGTGTAGTTAAAATGAGATGATTAAAGTATAACTTCATGAATTACATCATTTATTACCATAAAGGATATTTTTTCCACAGTACTCAAAAGGGGGAGAATAACAATAACAAATCTCAGAGAAAATATGCTGGATAGATTAGGTACATTAATCAGTCACACAGTTAGTGAGCTCTAGTTTCATGTAGAGTTCAAATTATTAAAGTCCAGTTGCTAATTAGAACAAAAATAGGCATCTGTGGGTGTGAAGTCTAAATAAAATTTGAGTCACGTCTTTCCAGAAGGGATTCTCAGATGAGACATCTTGACAAACACAGTGGAGATTCCAGGTCACAGGCAAGGTCCCTCCATGCTAGTGAGCAGCACCAGTGTTGGTGGGTGAGGTTTCAGAGAATAGCTCAAAGATTGGAAGACAGTAGACTTCCTGCAGCCTGAGCACTAGGTCTTCAAAGAATCAGTTGATAAAGATTAGCCCTGCCACAGCTTAAGCTCTTTCAAAATCTTGGGTTTATGTATGTTTTGCTGTCTAGTAGTTGAGGTAGTAACTCACCCATGTGGTCTAATAAGGTGTGATGTAACATTCTTCTAGGGAGAGAGATTATACTCCATGTTCTTATCACAGAAAAACAGATAACACTCACATAGTAGGTGTCTGGAATCATTTCAAAGGTACATAACTCTGTGTATGTGTGTGTGTATGTGTGTGAGTGCGTGTACTAGAGAGAAAATTTATGTTTTGGAATTTTAAATTAAAAATGATTTATGAGATGGCTAATGCTAATCTGATTGTCATTCTTTTGTAGTAGACATTCTTTTGTAGATCTCTCATCTTTTAACAAAAATCTTAGTCCATTTTATTTATTTTTGAAAACTTTTAGAGTTCTCTATTTTATCCTTATTTTTATTTTTCTTAATTCATCCTGTACAATATACTTTTTGAATTTTAAAACTTATGTCTTTATTTTAAGTTTTAATAATTTTAATGTTTTAAATAGTTTCAGTATTAACCTCCTTTTCCCATGTTATCTGTTCGTATTGTTTTGATGCAGAACCGTTAGATAGGTGCATTTAGTTTTCTCTTACTTTTTCATACATTTTCTTGTTTCCTATATTCTAGACTTAAAACAACTCATCCAACCATTCTAGTTAGTGTTTTATATTATAAATGATATTTATTACTAATGTCAGATAGTTATTATTCTACTCTGCTTATTTCTTCTAGATTATTCTTTTTAAGGGATTTCATCTTTAAAATATATCTAGAGGCATTAATAGCTTTAGTAAGTAGTCTCCTTAGTTATTTCTCTCTTTATTATTTTTTTCAATATAGTAAATATCTTTTATGTTTCTGTTGATACTTGTTTGAGGATATGTATAATTAAAATTGAAATAATAGGCTGCTTCAAATCATAGCGAACAGAAGTTTCCTTTGCTGCTATATAGACTGGAGTCTTCCCCCAACAGCTTCTGAATTGGTAACTGGCTAGAAACCTAATGTCTGTTCATAGGCTATTTTCACTAATTTGTTTCACTTCAGGACTAAGTTAGGGCCAACGAAAAAATGTTTTTTGCCCTCCAAAACTTTAAAACAGGGAGTTTTACTCTGGAACGTTCACACTGAACTCCATGTAACCCGGAAATAGTTTGCTCAGTTTCCTCAGAGATTTTTACTTAGACATCAAAAGAAAGACTACAGTGCTGGGGAAAGGTTGAGGTAAAATAAAGACAAAATGTTGCCAATACAGAACCCCAAATAATCACACAATCTGTTTCCTTTTTTCCTCTTCTCCCTGCATCTCCTCAATACAAGCTTCCCTAGAATTCTTTTGAAAAAAAATGACTTCAGTGTTTCCTGTCTAAATTATGGAAGGCAACTTTTTGCTATGTTTCATCCACCTTTGTACTCAAATCCACGGTTCATATTCCTAAAATTTGTTTAGAATGCTATTTTATTAGTAATACACTATTATTACAGATATATTAAATTTTATAATTATCTATATGGACTATCTATATTTAAAAATAAATAAAATGCATATGATCAATTTAAGCATTTTGAGCTCAAATAATGTATGGATAATGAAACTCTCATAATAATTTTGTATCCTACCTTCTCATCTTAGGGACTGAGGCAAAGGATCCTTTGTATATTTGGGTCCAATTAACATTCAGTTACCATCGCTATTTTTAATTGCTTTACTGTATTAATTTTGTGCCCTAAAAAATCCCTGTCTTCTTTTTAGTAGCATTTTTTTTCAATAAACATTTATATATTGATTGTTTGGATTATTCTTTTGTTACATGTCACTTGCCAGATATTTTTATCTGAAACTACTAAAAACTTTTCTCTCTAAAATTCCAGCATACAGGTCACTCTTCCAAACTCCATTCTATTTACAGTAATAATGGATATGTCAGGACATTGTTCCAAGGATGGTATGATGGTACATTCTTTTCTGACTTCAATAGTAATAGAGAGAAATGCATATATTCAAAATATTTAAGTATGAAATTAAAAGGACTGTAGATTGACACGATACATGTATTTTTTTCAGTTTGTAAAATTAAATAAATATAACTATTGTCACCGTTAGAGGGTCGTGACTGTAATTTGTCCAGGTTCTTGGTGTTTTGAACAAAGAGTTGGACGAAACAAAGAAAGAATTAAGCAACAAAAGAACCAAAGCAGGGGTTTATTGAAAACAAGAGTACACTCCACAGTTCGGTAGCGGGCCCGAGCAGCGGCTCAACGACCCTGATACAGAATCTTCTTGTGTCCAAATACCCCCAGAAGTTTCCCATTGGCCACTTCATACTCACCTTGTGTAACTGAAATGGTATCGCACAATTAGTCTGATTGGTTGCAGACGGCAACCATTCAGAGACTGGAGTGAAGTTACAAATTCACAAATGAAGACTGGACCCGTACTCAGTATGATTTGTTGAGGACAACCAATTTCCACCAACCAATTTCCCATCTGCCTTACAAAAAAGGTCAAAGGGAGTAGCCTCTTGTCTATTTGTTACTTAGGTGTGTAAAGTTAGAGTTTTCCTTTCAGTTTAGTTCTAGGAAGTCAACGTGAAACAGCACTAGGTTCCCTGCCTCCAGATCTGATTCTCCTGCCTCACTATGACTTACTGAAGTACAGTACATGATTAGGAGATTTTGGAGAGAGATTGTAAAATCAGTTTCGACCTTTTGGAGTTTGAATTCCTTACAAACGTCTATGTAGATGAGTATATAGGAAGTTGTGCATGTGTATTGATAGTCTGGCCTATGGATAGTGATTGAAGTAAAATTAGGAAAGAGGCATCTGGGAATAAAGTGTAAAGAAAGAAGAAAAGACAAACACAAGAAGGCAATGGTCATTGCTATGACTTAGTCTGCATAGAACATATGAACTCAACAAAGGAGAGTATGTTCGAGCATTTAGAGAAGTAAAGGAAAAAAAATAAGACATCAAATGTTTCGGAAGCTGCAGAAAGAGGGAGCCCTAAAATAGTCTGATGATCATGTCCTGTCCAAAAAAAAAAAAAAAAGAGAAAAGCCATAAGCAATTTGCTGAATGAACAAATCATTTTCAGCACTTACTGTATTCTACACATTTTTCTTGGGGCTGCAATTAAAAAAAAATACTCATGGCCTCAAGGACTTTAAAATGTACCATGAAAAAAATGGTCATTGCATAATTAAAGTACCAAAAAAGACAAGCATACCAAATGTACAAAATGAAAATACCAAACAAACAAACAAATAAACAAACAAACATACTATGCTCTGAAAATGTATGGGCATTATTTCTGGAAAAGTAATGCTTAAGATGTGACTAAAATATGGTCAGTAAATGTTATTATAACAAGGTATATGTTCTCTAATGCCTGAGATTTGAGGAAAGGAAGACAGAAGGAGGAAAGGACCATTGGTTGGGAACCGTTAGAGAAAACCAGTTTTAATTTCTTCCGTCTACAATTAGAAAGAAAAAAGGAAGAATTAGCACAAATTTCCAATATGCACAGCTGAAACGGCATTAGATGTGTTGGAGAGACAAGAGGAAAAATATACAATCAATTTTCATAAAACTGAAAGATATTGGATCATATGCACTTGTCACACTACTATGAGAATCAGTTGGATCACATTTTGGAGCTTTTCTGTAACATTAAAAATCATTTTTGGATCACAGTTTTCAATATTTGAGTGATGAGATTTAAACTCTCTTAGAGTTTGCCGTGATACATAAATTGAAAAACCTTAGGGTAAATGAAGAAATGATTTGTTTTGAAATGTCTAAAACCCAATTTATAAAACTTTTATTTTTGCAAAAACAGAAAGAATGTTCAAATAACTGAAAAAGTCTCAATAACTCTTATAAATTAAGGAATATGCACCATCTTAAATAGATCACTTTCTCAGTAACAGCTCTTAAAATTAAGCACCTTACCAATATAACGTCCTTAGTGATCTCCATAGTTTTCTTGACCTTTCTGTAGACAAAGTTTTCAGGGAAAAGATCAACTTGGCAAGTTACTAAAAGTCAAAAGGAAATCTAAAGCCTATTTTTAAGAACTGAAAAAGGCCAAAACACTTAGAATCTTGCAACATTGTATTTTTCGCACTATAGAAACTACCTTAAAATGGCAGTTTCAGAATAAATTCATTTTAAATTTGTCATTACGTGGCAATTTACCTTTTCAGATCCTAAATAACCACTTCTACATTAGTGTGTTCGAGATTTGAGATAAATAGATTATTCTGGAGTCACATAGTTTGTGATTGATTACCAGGGAGTTAGATATTACTAACACAGAGATGCATTCAGAACATCAGTAAGTAGTTTCAGACATTTTTTGTTTTGGCAATTTGGATAACAAATGCAATTTAAAAAAATTACTAAGATTGAGAAAAAATTCATATATTATGATAGTAAAAAAGGAAAAAAGTAAATTTTATTGAGAAGCCAAAAGACTTTATTTGACATTTGTATAGGTATTTTAAAGCTAAAAATAAATTCACAGAGACTAGGATTTAATTGAGACGCCATGGGGATTGCTTTAAAGGCATGGAGAGCAAAGAACGATGTGAGATTTTCAGAATTTGTTACCTCTTTTTCCAAAAGAAACAATTTTCTTTTTATTGATATTATATATCAGGTCCTGAGGGGAACTTTTTGTGTTATTTAAATCAGAAAGAAGCAATAGGAAATAAATTTAAGGGAAAAAAGAATGAGACAGAAAATAAAATAAAACAATGACACATCTATTCCAAATAGAATCCAACAACACACTATATAAAAGCAAAAACAAATATTCAAAGAGGATAGAAATTAAGCAGTATCTGAGGCTATCCCAAAAGTCTTGGTGGTTTTTGTTGTTATTGGTAGTATTGTTTTTTGTTGCTGTTATTTTTATCTCTACCATTCATTTGTATATGTCACTTTCCTTTTCAAGGATAGAGTCACAGATCCAAGGAAGTAGGAAAGGCTCATATATCGGAGTACGTATCCCCTGCTAGTCACTTATATCTATGTGATGGACTAACAACCATTTGGACAAATACCTTTTATCTTGAGTTTTAACTTTTGAAATAGCTTTATTGAGAATAACTGATATACAACAAACTGAATATATTTAATATGTACAATTTGATCAGTTTGGAAATACACATCCGTAAAATGATCACCATAATTAAGATAATCAACATATGGGCTACCTCCAGAACTTTCCTCTCACTCCTTTGAGTTTTGTTTTGTTTTGTTTTATTTTGTTTAGTGGTAAGAAGACTTAACATGAGATAACCTCTGTTGACGAATTTTGACGTATACAATAGTGACTTGTTAAATACAGCCACTATTTTGTACAGCAGACCTCTAGAAATTATTTATTTTGCATGACTGACATTGTAGAGCCATTGAATGAGATGTCACCTCACACTTGTTAGGATGATTACTATTAAAAAAAAAAACCCAAATGATAGCAAGTGCTGGTGAGGATGTGGATTAATTAAAAACCTTGTACACTGTTCCTAGGAATGTCCATTTGTGAAGCCACTGTGGAAAATAGAATAGAGGTTCCTCAAATTTAAAGATTGCCCAGGTGCAGTGGCAAATGCCTGTGATCCCAGTACTGTGGAAGGCTGAAGTGGAAGGAATGTTTTAGGCCAGGAGTTTGAGACCCACCTGGACAAAACAGCAAAATCCTCCCTCTACAAAAATTTAAAAGTTATCTGGGTGTGGTGGTGCACACCTGTAGAGAGGCACCTTAGAAGGCTGAGGTGGGAGGATTGCTTGAGTAAGTTCAGGACTGCAGTGAATTATAAGAGCATCACTGCACTCCAGCCTGCATGGCAAAGCAAGTGTCAGCCTAAAAAAAAAACAAAAAACAAACAAACAAACAAACAGAAAAACAAAAAAAAGAGAGAGAGAGAAAATACAAATATAAAAACAACAGGTAACTTCTGGGCATATTTTTTAAATAATTGAAATGAGGATCTCAAGGAGATATCTGCACCCCCATGTTCCTCACAGATCAAGTACCTTTTAGTTGTTATAAATTGGAAAGATAAATGACTATTGATTTCATTCAAGGGCAGTAACCCCCAAAAGGAATTCTTCTACCACTTCCACTCATTGATACTTAAAACCACTGAATTTTAAAATTCATAAGAAATGGACTATCTCAATTTAGTTCAAACATTTAAGTTCTAAATGTAAGGAATTTAAGATGAGTTAGAAGTAATAAGTATATTTATAATGAGATATAATATAAGCTAGAATTTACATGAGAGAGTTGTAAATTAAATATTAGAGTAGCATACAGGAGAATGAGTTTAATATCCAAATAGGAAAAAGGAAGAATAGAGAGTGCTTCATGCAGTAATCTTTTATAAGAACCAGTAAGTATGTTTGACCTTTGCCCCAGAGAGAGAGAGAGAGAGAGGGAGAGACATTATCATTTTTATACTAGACCAAAAAGAAGCCTGCTCCTTAATCTGGAGGGGCACACACTCTGTATATCCCAAGGCTGTTGGCTAAACAAATATCTTTGAAAATACAGTCTTGAACAAAGGCAGTCCTTACTTCTGCTCACAAGATGGGCAGAAATGTGAAGAGCTCATGGATAACTGTCTCACAATAGAGACAAGGCACCTCAGTAAGCCACATGAGAGATGATCTATACCTGGAACTATGGAAAAATGAAAAGCAGAAGAGTGAGTCAAGCATTACAAAAATGGGTAAAAGGGAATGAATATGCATTGTTTGGGAATGGGGGAAATGAATAGCTGAAGATTTCAATATGAATAAATGTATATCTGTTTCAAAGCATAAGATAACTATACTTGGGTAGATGCTATCTTGGCAATTACTTGCTAAGTAGAAAATGACCCAGAAAATTCACATGTAAATGATTCAACAAAACACTGTATTTGTAATCTCTATCAATTAAAATATGAACATTTTATTTGTTAACTGATATAGAAAATATTGGTTCATTTAAAGGTGATACTATCTTTGTTATTGATTCTTATATATATTAGCTAGTTTTTCTTTTGGTTCATCTTTTGACAATCAGCCCATTAGAAGCTAAATATATGTTATTTCTTAAGAAAAAATAAGCGTTTCCAGAGCTAATGAGAAGCATTGCATTTAAGTAATAAATAACCTTAAATTTAGTATAAATTTATCATAAGAATTATTCATTTAGGATATTTGGAGATATTGCCAAAAGCCAATCATGCTTATACATATATATAACTATGAGAAAACTCACAATTTTTATTCATGTCATGTTGTATCTAAATGATAGGTATGTGATTTATCTTACCTGCTGCAGTTGACAATTTAGTCATCAGTAAAAAACAAAATTAAATCCATTACTTTGCATGTTAGCAATCTGACCTATGGAATCATGGAGCTGTTAAGCAACAGCAAGCTTTATTTGTGCTCCCAGAAAACCAAAACTGATGTCAAAGAAAAAAGATTAGTATTAAGAATGAAAATTTTGAGTGCCATCTGGGATTGATGATTAAAATCAATTTCAAAATACATAATAGCAAATGTATTAGTCCGTTCTCACATTGCT
The DNA here is from genome assembly GCF_003255815.1 of Theropithecus gelada. Lineage (NCBI taxonomy): Eukaryota > Metazoa > Chordata > Mammalia > Primates > Cercopithecidae > Theropithecus > Theropithecus gelada. The sequence goes on from NC_037669.1 coordinate 125,017,127, forward strand.
GTAAAGAAATGCCTGAAACTGGGTAATTTATATATTTAAAAAAAGAGCTTAATTGACTCACAGTTCCACAGGCTGTATAGGAAACATGGCAGCATTTGTTCAGCTTCTGGTGAGGCCTTAGTAAACTTACAATCACACAGAAGGCGAAAAGAGAACCAACACTTCACATGACTTAAACAGAAGGAAGGGAGTGGGGGGATGCCATATACTTTTAAAATAACCAGATCCTGTGACAACTCACTCATTCGCTATCAGGAGAACAGCGCTGAGGGGATGGTGCTAGGCCATTCATGAGAACTCCATCACCACGATTCAATCATCTTCCATCAAGTCCGACCTCCAACATTGGGAATTGTATTTCAGCATGATATTTGGTTGGGGACACAGATCCAAACCATGTTAGCAAGTAAAAATCTCACTTAATTTTTAATGAATATTCGTAGAGTAAATTCATTATAAAGTAAATCCTAATGCAAGCAGTGATATAACAATTTTCATGCATTTTTTAGAATTTGGGCCTATGGATTTATAATCACACTTCCTAAAATTCAAAAATAAATTTAGGATATCAAGAAGAAAATGAGGTCTTAGATAGCCTTATCAAACATCTACTGATTCTAATTATTTTTTCTAATTCCATTATATTTTACTGCCTTATTTATTTCCCAGTTGGGGATAGAATCAATATTCTTATTTTTAGGTTCAGAAAAAAATGACTGACATGAATATGCCTGATGGATTCTTATCAGGTAAATTCAATATGTAAGGCAAAACAAAATGTCCTGGTGTGTAAGATAAAAGTAGTCATTTGATAGTACAGAAAGTTGTGCTTTAATATCCATCTAGGAAAAAGGAAGATTAGAGAGTGCTTCATGCAGTAATTTTAAATTCTAGATTTCTGATACTTCCAGTATTATTATTTTTTGGTGGGTTTATAACATTATCCTTTTTCCTTGCTCAAAAATTTGATTTAGAAGGATAGAAAAAAATCTTAGGCCACGAAGAGGAGTAAAACAGCACAATAAGGCAAGAAACAAAAGAAAATCACTTTGTGCTTTCTTGCAAAAAGTTGGAGGACAACCTTAAAGTTGTCTGAGAAAGAATGGGTAGGCCACTTCCATTCCCCTCACTTTGTGACATGAACATTTTAAAATTTCAATTCTGAATAAATACGAAAATTGAAAAAGGTTATGTAGAAAAGTTTTAGATGAAAATACTTTGTGGATACTGTTGCCTGAGAAATATCACAACTATTTGGATTTAGGGACAATTCTCTGAATCAAATTGTTACAAATCATTTAAAATAAGTAAAAAGCAAAGGTCTGATTGAGTCCACCAATAATTTGTGATTGAAAAAGCCTTCAACAATTCAAATAGAAAGAAAAATAAAGCAGAACAAAGATGATCCTAGTGGACAATTTTCCTAAACTCAGTTAAAAAAAATCTTTGGTACACTTTTTCATAGACACAGCTTCTCAGAAAATTGAGCTTCTTTACTAATTATTCCCTGTGACAAATAGGAAAGATTTAGCAGAGGCACTCTTTCCTGCACATCCCTCCTCATGAGCATCTGCCTATCAGTAGTATCCTCCAAGATTTTAAAATGTTTCTAGAAGGAAGGTGAGCAGCTGAAGACTTCTCCAACACTACTGTGTACCACTTCCCGCCCACAGTTGAACAAGAAGTAGTGAAGCAGGTTCACCCTGCACTGGTTGCCAGCTTGAGTCCAGTGAGACAGAACACCAATGCAGAGAAGTTACATGAAGCAAGCTTATGACCTACAGAGTCCAGAAAGAGCAACAGAAGCCAAGGAGTCATTGTGTGCTGGTCCCCCAAGGGTCAGGAAGCTGCCCTGGCCAGTAGAGTCCCTAGTGCACATTCCCCACTTGTAGCACAGATGAAAGTCTTCAGAAAGCAGCATAACTTGAGTTTTATGCCTCAGGATTAATGTGGCACAGAGGCCCAAAGTGTTGAAGGACATCCTATTGTAAGGGGACTGGAACAGAGCTTAGGCTGTTACAGTCAATTCCCTCTTATCTCAAGATATTGCATTTCCAACAAACTCTACAGCTATTCTTAAGAACTGCAAGCGAGAAGAGGTGAGGAGGAATGAGTTAGTTCAAGGCTACCCAGGGAACTATTCTGCAAAAGTGGCTCAAAAGATTACGAGAAGATGGCTTGAAGGGATCAGTGAGTAACTAATTATTTTCCTTTTAAGTTAGTGCACCATTTTAAGCAAACTAACTAATACTATTAAGAAATTAACAGTATGTTTGCTTTCATTTGAAATTCCCAAAGCCTTTGTTCTTTCTGACAACGTATTTAAGGCAATGAAAGTACTGGCAACTATTCAAATAAGCTTAAAAATATTTTGCAAAAGAAAGGCAATTTTTTATATGTTATATCTGCTACTCTTGTATCATACAAATGGCCAGGACTAACGTCTGCCAGTGATGTATTTATGGAAATATGGGCATTACATTTGGCTGGGAAGAATTTCAAGTAGATAAACCAAAACAGAGCGATAAAAAAAAAAAAGTATATCTAGTGTATGTGACATTCCTTTGGGAAACCATCTTTTCTTGGCCAAGCAAATTTATAAAATAAAAAATGAGGGTCTTATCATGTTAAAAGACATGAAATATACCTGTGAATGTTATAAAGAGAATATTTTGTTTGGCATTGGTTTATAAAATTATGTTTTGATGTGAAAATTATTCTGAAATTACAGAATAAGCACGTATATATTTTTTTCAAAGCACAAAAACAAACAAAAAAAACGAGTTCCTGGAAAGGAAGGGAAATATTGCCACCTGAATATATTGGCCTGAAAAAATAATTGTCTCCTTTTAAGAGCTGGCTCTGTCATTGGTGTTGAAAAAAGCATACAAAATTAATTCATATGGTTTAATTTTATTTTTTATACTTATGAGTTTTAGACTTACATACTTTTTCTTTCTTAAGAATGAAGTCGCTTACATTTGCATTTAATACATGGTTAAGTTTATGCAATTGATATATTATTAATTTGTATTATTCATCAGTATTTTTTATTTTCAACTGGTTCAGCTGGTGCATATTAAGTGACAACTGCCAAAAATGTAAACTAGAAAATAATCACTTTTTCCAACACATTTCACTTAATCAATTTGGTGATGGGTTGATCTACTTTTGTTTTTGTTTAAGAGCTTATGTTATAAAACGGTTGTCAGATAATTCAATTACATCCTGTGGTAACACAAAATTGGCCAAAGATTTATAACATCAAATTAAATTTAGAAATCTAAAACTTGTATATGGATAATTATTTTATGATTACATTATTGGCATATTATATAAAGCTCTTTATTTTCCAAATGATTATGAAAATAAAATGGCATTCTCAAATAGGTTTAAAATATAACCGAAAAAAATGAGAGAGCAGAATGTTATACTGGCTTTCAGTTTGTAATCCTAGAAGGAGATAGCTGGACAGTGTAGGCCTATTGCCACGTGGCACACAAAAATCAGAGAACTATCATGACAGCATAGGGCACATTGGCTGTAAAAGGACATGAGTTAGCTCTACTGCACCTCCCTTAATTCTTGCTGTTCCATGAAAGGTATTCCCATGTTCCCCAAAGCACCATACAACAAAATATAATAAAACTCAGACTCAGCATCATGCAGGAGAGCCTCTGGAAAGTGGAAACTATCCTAGTTCCTTTGGGCTACTATCAAAAATGTCATACAATGGGTAGCTAATAAAGTAAATAAATTTATTTTTTCACAGTTCAGGAGCCTGGGAAGTTCAAGATTAGAATGCCAGTACATTTGGTGTCTCACATGTCTAAGGAGTTGAGTAAGCTCTCTGTGGTCTCATTCATAAGGAGACTAATCCCATTCATTAGGACTCTACCCTCATGACTTAATCACTTCTCAAAGGCTTTAGCTCCAAATACCATCACATAGGGGATTAGATTTCAATGTTGGAATTTGAGGAGGGACAAAAACATTTAGTCTGTAGCAGAGAGATGCCCAGTTTTAGAAGCTTTGCAGGGGTTGGGGGGTGGAGATTAGCTGCTAAACGGAGGGCATGTAGAATATAGCTGAAAGGCAAAGGTGTCTACAGCAATACAAGAAAGACACTGATCTCTGAACAAGTCAAACAAACAGACCATGGGTTCAACACTTGAGACTTCACTAGCAGATGCCAACAAGCCATACCAAAGCCTGAAGAAGTCACTAGTTAGAAAGCCAAAGGACAAAGAGGAAAGAAGGTGATCCTTCATGTGTGCATCTCAGGTATTCTCTCCCCTTATGCATGCCCTGAGTCAACCAAATGTCTATTTAGGTAGTGAGAAAATCCCAGGAAGATGGATTTTTACCTAAAAGAGGCTACTTAAATTAGAAAGGACTGACACACTACTGTATTTTAATTAATACAAGAAGCCATAATTTTTAAGATGCAATCCAATTTTAGAGGTGTTAATGTGCTTAAAAATGTGATTTAATTAAGAATGAAGAAAAGAATAATACTGAGAAAAGGACTATTAATACATATACATAAAATTGTATTTGCCAACCTCTACCATACCTCTGAAGCTGTTATTTGTGGCTGTCTCATCTGAACTAGTCGTCGTAAATCATCTTTGAATGGGGCCTCTTAACACAGGGAATAATAATCTATAGGTATAATTGCTTATTTAACCAGGAATGATTTCAGCAGTCCAAACAACATACTTGAAATAAGAAATCTTTTTAGAGTTCTCTACAACCTTTATTTTCTGAAATGCCCTATCTCCCTTACCTCATATATATCTGATGTCATAGACTACAATGAAATTTTATTATCCCACTTTGTTCTAACTGCTTAGAAAATGACTCTGTAAACTCTACTAGCAGTTTTGATATATCCATTAAGTGTATTTTAATTAACACCAGAGAATTTCTCAAATACCGATTTGGATTTATTATACAATATCAACATGAGTCTAGAATAGCAATATGTGTCAGGAAACAATTAGTTGATTCTTTATGAAGCTTCAACTTCGATATATGAATACATGCAATTAGAAGATTTTCTAGGTTTATATAGTTGGAATACTGACTAAGATCATTTCCGATTAATCCCTATTTTCCTTAGCTATATTTCTCTTATTTCAATTTTAAAATCGTTCTTTCATTCTCCTTTTATAATTGCAATAATCAGGAGAACACCTGATGGTCTGAGGGTATTCAACTTTGCTCCCCAGGGGACTCTTTGTGCTCTATTTTGCAAATAGTTTGAAATTTGAATTTCCCCTCTATTATATCATGAAATACTCATCTATCTATCTATCTATCTATCTATCTATCTATCTATCTATCTATCTAGATAAATAGATATTTCTTAATATATACATATTCTTAGATTAACTTTAAATGATTGAGTTGTTCTCAGGATTACTAATACACTTAAATTGGTGATTTTCATGTGTACTTTTACTGCCTATTAGAAAGACACTTTTTAGATATTTGTGAGAGTATATTTGTTTGTCAGAATGGCTGCAAGGACTTCTTACATTCAAGAACAGGTGACAAAGGATGCTAAGTGTACCACGTATGCATAAGACTGTCTTACACAGATAAGTGCTTTGCCACTTCCTACAGGAAGCAGCTTACAGGATATTGCACCAGGTATAAACCTTTTAAAATTTATCACTAGGACTTAACTGTATTTCATGTTTGAACAGAAATATTTTTGCGTAATTTCACATAACACTAACCTGAAAATAAGTACTGAGGAAAGATTATAAGAACAGTTTCATTGTGGTTCCTGTCAGAAATTTTACTAAGAGTTGTTTACTGGACTTGCCATGCACATTATCTGTATAAGTCTATAACTGTTGATATTGTACAATCATGCCTGTGCATTTTTTATGATATTAGACATTATTTTATTTTAATGGACCTACCTTCTAGACATTATATTGATTAATAAACTTTCCACTCATGTGTGGGATTAGTCAGTGATTGCTCCAATAATGCTGCATCAGAAATTAACCATAAATGCAGCAGCATAAAACCATCTCCATTAATTTCTTGCCTTTTTCAACTAATTTAATAGTTAGAGTTTTAGATTATTTGGGGTATATTTTTCTCCAATTAGAAGGTTGAACTCAGGTCTGCTCCACCAATCTCTCATTCTCTCCTGAACCAGAGATAATCTGAAGCACGTTCTTTTGGTTTGAATATAGAAGTCCAAAATATATAGCTTAAATGAGTGAGCACAGTTCAAATTTTTGCTCACATGACATTTGTTAACATACTTGGCCAAAGCAAGTCACATGGCCAAGCCAAAAATCTAAAAATGGGAAAATACACCCCATTCATCATGAAGCTAAAGCAAGACATACGACCAATTCTAACATTACTGAGGTGGAAAAGTATATGTCTCCTATGGAGTCATGTTAAGGAGACAAAGTTAATGTTTGCTGTAAAATAACCTAAAATGATAGGCATTATATTGATTTTTATTAAATTAGGTATAGAATTGGATCATGGTATCTATGACTTTCATTGAACACAGTACGCTGCTTTAAAATAAGCTTTCCGGCCGGGCGTGGTGGCTCTCGCCTGTAATCCCAGCATTTTGGGAGGCCAAAACAGGTGGATAACCTGAAGTCAGGAGTTTGAGACCAGCTTGACCAACATGGTGAAACCCCATCTTTACTAAAAATACAAAAATTAGCTGGAAGTGGTGGAGCATGCCTGTAATCCCAGCTACTCCACAGGCTGAGGCAGGAGAATTGCTTGAACCCAGGAGGCAGAGGTTATAGAGAGCCGAGATCATGCCATTGCACTCCAGCATGGGTAGCAAGAGCAAAACAATGTCTCAATAAATAAATAAATAAATAGGCTTTCCGTTTAGAATGCACACGATATATTCAAGTTGGACCACATCCTGAATTATAAAGTAATCTTAAGATTTTGAAAAAATTGAAATTAGGTAGATTATGCTCTCTGACCATGTAGTAGGCAGAAAACGGGCTCTGCAAAAATGTTCTCATCCTAATCCTCAAAACCTATTAATCAGCTATAGGCAATAGGAATATTGCAGATGTGACATCGTTAAGAATTTTGAGATGAGAATATTATTCTGGATTATCTGGATTGGCCCAGTGTAATCACAGGATCATTTTAAGAAAGCCACAGAAGGATTAGAGTCAGAGGAATTGTCACTAGAGAAACAGAAGTGTTTCAAAGTGTTGCCAATTCTACAAGAGGACCACGTCAAGCAATCTGAACGATTCTAAAAGCTTGGAAAGGCAAGCCCCTAGCAATCTTTAATCTACTTCCGTTTCTACAAATTTTCCATCTTGTACCATGTACTAGAACTTTAGCTCTTTTATGGCTAAATAATATTCCAATTTTATGTGTATGAAACATTTTATTTATACATTCATCTGTTGATAGACATTTGAGTTGTTTCTAACTTTTGACTATTTTGAATAATGTTGCAATGAATATTGACATAAAATTATCTGAGTCTCTTTTTGATTATTTTGTTTTTATATTTTAAACTGCAATTCCTATGTCAAATGGGAATTCCATGTTTTAATTTCCTTTAAAGCAACTGTCAAATTGCTTTACAAATTGACTGCAGAATTCTTATTCCCATTAGTAATGCACAGGGTTTCATTTTCTCCATGTCTTTGCCAAAACTTTTACGTGTTTTTATTATAGACATTCTAGTAAGTGTGACATGGTATCTCATCATGGTTTTGATTTGAATTACTACAAATGGCAAATGTTGTTAAACAGTTTTTCATTGGCTTATGGGTCATTTATATGGCTCCTTTGGAGAAATGTCTATTTAAGTCTGATTCTCATTTTTTATTTGGATTGGTTGTCTTTTTGTTGATGAGCTATATCACTTATATTTTGGTTATTAAACTCTTATCAGCTACATGATTTGCAAATATTTTATATCATTCTATAGGCTATTTTTCACTTAATCACATTCTTTAATGTATATTTTAATTTTTATATAGTCAAATGCATCTATTTTTCTTTTGTTTCTTATGTTTTTGTTGTAATATTTAAGAATTTATTACCAAATCTGAGGTCAAGAAAATTTATCCCTATGTTTTTGTCTATGAATGAAATGGTTTTACCTCTCAAATTTAGGTGATTAATCCATTTACTTTTTTAAAAGGTCTTATGTAGAGAGCCAACTTCATTATTTTGCATAATAATATTCAGTTGTCCTACTTCCATCACTTGAAGAAAGTATTGTTTTTCCATTGAATGTATTAGGCACCTGTGTTCAAAATTAGTTGTCTCAAATGGATGAATTTATTTTTAGACTCTCAATTTGAGCAAGCTATGTGTCTATCCTTACATCAGTGACACACTGTTTTAATTACTGTAGCTTTTTAGTAATTTGTAAATTCTGAAAGTGTAAATTCTGCAAATTTTCCTTCATCTTCAGAGTTTGAATATGAGAGGCACCTTGAAATTCTATATAATATTGAGGATCGTTTTCTGCAAAATAATGCCACTTTAACTTTGATAAGGATAACCTGAATTGTAAGGCCACTTTGGGTAGTATTGACATCTTAATAATGTTAAGTCTTGTTATTATAAAAACAGAATATCTTCCCATTTATTTAGGCCTTTTGTAAATTTCTAACCTCTTTGATTAATTTTATTTCTAGATATTTCATTCCCTTAGATACTATTGTAAATGAAATTGTTTTCTTAATTCAAATTTCTGATAATTCATTGCTATTGTATAGAAGCAAATCTGATATTTGTATGTTGATTTTGTGCCCTGTAACTTTACTGAATTTGCACATTAGCTTTGATGCTCCAAGAATCTTTGTGGATTTCTTGGGATTTTCTACCCATAGGATCATGTCAAATGTGAAAGTGAAAGTGAAGTATTAAAGTCCCCAGTAGATAGCTATTGTAGAGCTGTCTACTGCTTTCATACTGTCAATGTTTGCTTTATATATTTAGGGCTCTATAGGTTGGTGCATGTATGTTTATAAGAATTATACCTTCTTAATAAATCAAATATTTCATTAATATATAATGTTTTTAATATTTTATAAAAGTTTTTGTCTTAAATCTATTTTATTTGATATTACTATACTTACTTATCTTTCTGTTAGTTACTATTTCCATGGAATGTCATTTTTCAACCTTTCACTATCAATATATTTGTGTTTCTGAATCTAAATTAATCTTTTTTTATAGTTAGCTCTTTTTCTCAATATGTACTGCCAATGTTTTACTTTGGAATGGTAAATTTAAATAATTTACATTGAAAGTAAATATTGATTAGGAGGGACTTATGTCTGCCATTTTGCAATATGTTTTCTGTATACTGCATATATTTTTATATCATTTCTTTCATTACTATCTTTTAAAAAATTTTAGCTGATTTATGTATTAAACTATATTGATTTTCATCTAATTTTCTTTTGTGTACACTCTTTAGATTATTTTATTATTACCATGGTGATTATATTTAACATCCTACATGTATAATAATTTAAGTAGCTATAATATAAAAATACATATAAAATCTCTGCTTCTTTACAGCTATATCTCCTCATCTTATTATTGACACAGATTATATCTTAATACATTTTGTGCCCAAATAGCATAGAATTTTAATTGTATTTTATACATTTGTGTTTTAAATCATGTAGGGAATAAAAAAGAAATCACAAATCAACATTACAATAATACAGACATATATTTGACCAGGCGTGTATTTACATTTATTGAGTTTTTTATTTTTTCATATGGCTTCAAGTTACTAGCTGGTGTCCTATTGTTCAAACTGGAAGAATTCCTTTCTTATTTCCTGTAGGACAAGTCTAGTTGTAATGAGCTCCCTTCTCTTTTGTTTACCTAGGAATGTCAATAAATTCTTTGTAAATCATAAAAGACAATTTTGCTTGTTATAGAATTATTGGTTGATTTATTTTTATTTTCCTTCAGTACTTTAAATATGTCATCCCATAGTCTTTTGCCTTCCATGGTTTCTGATGAGAAATTGGCTATTAATTTTATTGTACATTATGAGTTACTTCTTTTCTGCTGCTTTCAAGATTCTCTGTTTATGAGTTTTGACAATTTGATTATATTGTTTTTCTGGGTATGAGCCTCTTTGACTTTATCTTATTTATAATTTATTATTCTTTATAGATTTATAGATTCATATGTTTCATAAATGCCGGACGCACAGACCACTTAGGCTCTGTTTACTTTTCTTATTTTTCTGCTCCTCAAACTCGAAATTTCAACTGTCCTGTCTTCCAGTTTGCTGATTCTTTATTCTGCATGCTCAAATTGGAAGTTTTAATTTCAGTTATTGTATTTTTAGCTTTAGAATTTCTGTTAGGTTTATTTTTATAATTTCTGTCTATTTATTGATATTCTTTCTTGTTTGATTACTACATTATTTTTCTAATCACTTTTAGTTCCTGTCTTGTTTATGCTTTATCTCTTTAAACATACTTGAAATAGTTGTTTTAAAGTCTTTGTCAAGAAAATTTGAGGTCTGGGCTTCCTATAGAAGGTTTTTATACATTTATTTCTTATAATTTCACCATACTTTTCCTGGTGCTTGGTATACCTTGTGTTTCTTTGTTGAAAACTGGACCTTTGAATATTAAAAGGTGGCTACACTGAAAATGAGATTTTTCCCTTCTCAAAGTTTAGGTATTGGGAGGCTGCAGTGTTTCATTTTCTTAGTGAGTTTTCCAAAGACTGTATTGCTTGTTATGTGTGGTCACTGGAGTGTCTGTCTTCAGTTCATGTTGAGCTAGTGTTTTGGTAGACGTTTCTTCAAATGAAAGAAGCTAAAAAGAAACAAAAGGGAATAAAAGAAAAGAATACAACTACAAACAAAATTAAAAATAACAAAAAAAATTCTCTTTGTTATTTTATATTATCTATGTTCTGAGATACTTCTTCAACACTCAGTGAGGCTTGTATTGAGCATAGGAGCCAATCCAAGGTGAAAACTTATGGCATTCTGCAGTCTTTTCTGAGTATGCATCATGCTTTTGGCATAAATGTGACTTTCCAAATCTCCCATATATTGAAGTGTTTTTTAATATTCTAATTTCTCCAGGAATCTCCCCAAGTTTTTCTTTCAAGTTGTAGGTGATTTAGTGTACACATTGATCCTACTATTTTTCAGTGGGCATCTGTGGGCTATAAGTTTTATTTCCAGCAAATTTGAGCAATGGTTTTTATTCCTGGCCTTAGTTCCAAGTTAGGAAAAACAAAGTTGACTACTTTGCATCAGTCTCTTAGCTAGACCCCAAACAAGTTATTACAGATATAACCTGTGAATAATTTGTGAAGAATGTCTGTTTTGCTTTCTCTAAAACCAAAGGTCAGGATTCTATACTGCCAACATGATCTGTAGCCATTACAAGACTGCTACCATGGTTGGTTATAAATCTTTGACTATTGTCAAGAGTTCTGAGAAAGTTGTTTCTGATACTTTCTGCTTTTTAAAAATGTTTTCATGTGGGAAAGGAGTTTGTAGTTGCCTACTCCATCATCTTTTTCTGATGTTACTCCTCAACATAATTTTCATATTTTTTTAGCAAAAAATAGCAGCCTTATACATAATGACATTTTTGTGACAAGAAGATGAGCCTACCAACCTTTGATATTTAATATGATCATATTTTTCTTCATGTATACCCCCAATTATTTAAACCCTCTTATCTGGTCACATGCAAAATGTCTTTTTAAAAAATACTAAAATATGCCACTTTAGAGTTCACAAACATATTGTGAACTTTTATAATATTTGTATATATACTTCTTATATCATTTGTCATTATGTTTTACTCAGAAAAAAACTAACAAATCCATAGTTATTGACTTTATGCTAAGTACTTATAATGGTTTTCCGATAATTATAGAAGTTAATTTTAAATATGTTATTTAGAACGTCTTTCATTGAATTTTTTTTTTTTTTTTTGAGACGGAGTCTCGCTCTGTCGCCCAGGCTGGAGTGCAGTGGCGCGATCTCCGCTCACTGCAAGCTCCGCCTCCCGGGTTCATGCCATTCTCCTGCCTCAGCCTCCTGAGTAGCTGGGACTACAGGCGCCCGCCACCGCGCCCGGCTAATTTTTTGTATTTTTAGTAGAGACGGGGTTTCACCGTGATCTCGATCTCCTGACCTTGTGATCCGCCCGCCTCGGCCTCCCAAAGTGCTGGGATTACAGGCGTGAGCCACCGCGCCCGGCTCATTGAATATGTTAAGATTAGTTACATTAGATACATCTTTACCGAAGAAATATTGTTCGTAAAATAATGATTTATTTTTATGTAATTTGGATATTTCCACATTTTTCTCATGTTAAACTTTATTTTTAATCTTATTTTTGAACCAAACAAGAGAAAAGAAATATGGTGAGTTTTTTGACTGTAAACTACCTGGTTCTTTACCACATCAGTCTAAAAGTATCAAAGGGGCAGGTGTTGGAGCATCATTTCAATAGAAAAAAATAAAAATAGAGCCTAAGCCCTTGTGGCAGATGTCAAGCATGCTGACAGCTGTTAAAAGAAAAATCATTTCCCTGATCCAGTGCAAGGAGACAGCCTGTAAGATTAAAGATGTATCTCTTCATCTATGTTTTTGGCAGATCGTTTCCACTGAATAGGGCCTGAAAGGTACTTCAGATGAGTAAAGGACTCCAGGAATTTTCATCATCTCAACCACACAAAAGGTATAATGAAAAATCAGAAAGTAAAGAAATATAGAAAAATAAGAACAAAAACCTAAGCTGACCAATATTTTTGTGTGGTCTTAATCTCAAATATTACTAAGATAATATTTTTCTTGTTTAAAATACTCTAAGTACTCCAGTGGTAAAGAAATAAGACACCAAACAGTAAATGGCACATACTAAGAACTTAATAAATAATTATTAAATGAATGAATCAAGTGAACTTGATAATACAAAAATATTTGTTTGTAATTCATGGATTACCTTAGTTTATCTTGTCATCTGAAATGTTACCTAGTAGAATGGCTATTATCAAAAAGAAAAATATAGCAAATACTACTGAAGATGCAGAAAAAGGAAATTCTCATGTGCTATATCATTGGAAATGTGAACTAGCACAGCTATTATAGAAAACAGTGTAAAAAAATCCTTGTAAAATTAAAACAAAAGCTACCACATGATCCAGTAGTCCCTTACCAGGTATATATCCAAAAGAAATACAATCAGTATGTTGAAGGGGCGCTTGCACATCCTTTACTGCATCACTATTTATGACAGTTGATTTAGGTTGGAATCAACCTGAATGTCCATCTATAGATGGATAAAGAAAAGATTACACACACACACACACACGAAGACACATACAACGTAATCATTTCATTCAGCCATTAAAAAATGAATAAAATCCTGTCATTTGCCACAACATGGATAAACCTAGAGATCACTGTTAAATGAAATAAGTCAGACATAGAAAGACAAATACCACATGTTCTCACTCATATGTGGAGTCAGGAAAAGTTGATTTCACACAACTAAAGAATAGAGTAGGAACAATGGTTACTAGAGGCTATAGAGACAAAAGGCGAGGGATGACTGAGAGAGAAGTTGGTCAATAGATCCAAAAGTTATAGTTAGACAGAACAACTATTGGTGTTTTATTACACACTAGTGTTACTATAGCAAATAACAGCGTATTGTATATTCCAAAATATAAGAGATTTTGAATGCCATAATCACAGAAAAATGATGAATGTTTAAATTGATGGATATAGTAGTTATCCCGATTTGATCATTATACTATGCATACATGCACTGAAACATCACATTTTACTCCATAAATATGTGCAATTATTATGTCAATTATAGAGTTCAAAATTAAATTTTCGAATGTTACTGTTAATTCGTATTAATTTTATTAAATTCTCAATATTTTAATAACAAGTTTAGTTACACAAATGATTTTGTGTATATTCACTAGTAAAATTTTTAATATTAGAGTAAGATTAAAGTTGAAAATGTCTTTTAATACCCAATTCAGGACTGTCCTTTCTCTCCTAGTTTATTATATTTGTTGTTCCATTTGTAAAACAATTACATAACAAATACAGTAGGTAGTACAACGGAGTGTAATTATTTGTAAATTACAGTGTTTTTAAAAAGTAAGAGTATATCTTAGCAATGTTTTCATATTAATACACATAGAGCTACACAATTTGCATAGTATTCCATACTATGGATAAATTAGAAGTTAATTATTTGTTTCCCTACTGGTAGACATTTAGTATTTATAAGTCATTTTTACTATTGCAAATATTGCTACCATCAATGCTGTTGTATACATCTTGCATTTTCTGAGTGTTTCTTTAAATGTAGAAATTGACAAGTAGAATTATCAGGCAAAGAAATACATACTTTAAATTTAAGTTGAAATTTGCCTCATTTTGTGTAAATGCTGTAATATATTTATTTTGTTATTTTTACTGTTATTAGTGTGTTCACTGATAAGCTGTCCTTACCTCACATGTCTATTCAAAACAGATATATTTTCAGATAAGATGTTAGAATATAAATAAAATATGTTCATTCCAAAATATCCTTCTTATGTTTTCTCTGACATAAATTCTCCATCTCAGGAAGAAGTATTATGAATTATACCTTGAAAACTTGTACAAATTTTCCTCCTATGTTAGTGTATGTTCTATGCTCTACTAAGTTGCATTATATATTTTGTTTAGGCTCCATTTAAAATTTCCAGCTTATTTAAAGGTGACTTAATCCCATGATAACATTCTCAGATGTCACCAAGGGTTCAAATCTTTACTTTCTAAATGTCAGACATAGTGCTTTGCATATAATCAATATATTCCAAATAAGTATAGCTTTATAAATATTAATTACACCAAGGACATCTTTATAAAACTCAAGTCAGTTTTCTGGATTAGTTTCTTTGTATTAGTTTTACTATATATGGACCTGAGATATTTAAAAATAAAGTACATATTCAGTAGAATTCAAATTGATCTGTTATTTTTGGCAAAACAATATTGAAAACATTTCAGAATATACACATTATTTTCATAAATAGTTTGTAGTAAAGATATGATGCAGTGTCATAATCATTAATGTCAAAAAGCTTTTTTTAGTGTCCAACTTCTCTTTCTGCCATTTAAACCTATTATTTCCTGTCTAAATGCGAGTAGGGACTTAGAAAACCACCTACTACCACATATGCTATATTTGAAAGTTACTAAATTCTCCCACCATTGTGTCTCTCAGTTCTGTTCTTTGGTTGTTTGTTTGTATGTTTGTTTGAGAGAGTTTCACTCTTGTTGCCCAAGTTGGAGTGCAGTGGTGTGATCTAGGCTCGGGGCAATCCCCGCCTCCCAGGTGATGTATTTTTAGTAGAGACGGGGTTTCTCCATGTTGTTCAGACTGGTCTCGAACTCCCGACCTCAGGAGATCCACCCGCCTCGGCCTCCCAAAGTGATGGGATTACAGGTGTGAGCCACTATGCCTGGCCTTAGTGTGTGTATATACACATACACACACACACACACACACACAAAATATATATACATACACACACTAAATATATATATATATATTTATATATAAAATATATATACACACTACATAAATCTTTCAGATGGAAACTATTTCCAATGTGACTTTTTAAAATTTTGCCAATCATATGTACACTATGTACAGCAAAGTAAATATAATATCTGTCAAAGGAAGCCTTTGAGAGTCATATGCTGCTGTTCTTAAATTCAACAGTCATGTTTGCTTTGGTTTTAAGCATGATTACCACTATTAAGTTTTTACTTTGAAAAGGAAATGAAAATGCCCAAAACACAGTTGCTTCCTCCTCTTATAAGCACTGAGTATGATGACCAGAGACAGTCACTGGAAGGAATTGTAAGGATATAAATATATTTTAAAAGTTGTATTTAAAATGTTATATTTAAAAGTTGTATTTAAAATGTTATATTTAATAACAGTAAAGTTATTAAAATGTTATATTAATATAAATATACTTTAAAAGTTGTATTTAAAATGTTATATTAATGGAATAGATCTTTGTGCTTGTTTAAGCATTCGTTTTTGGATCACAAACATTTATTTATTCATTGGCAATGGCAATATTCATCAATACTTTGATAACACCAGAGTAATGAGTATGCATCTCTTGAAGAAAAACGATATTGGACTTGGATTTTACATTTGAGTGTCCCTTTTTGAGTAAAGACATTCCTTGACTGTGTCTTAAGTATTTTTCTCTGAATGTTTGTAACTTACACAACACCAAACAGTGCCTTATATTCCTTAGGTATGTGTTACAGGCTGACTTGCATCCCACCCAAATTTGTATGTCAAAGTCCTCACCTCCAGTGCCTAAGAATGAATGTGTCAGGATTTGAAGATAACATTTTTAAAAAAGAAATTATTACATTAAAATTAAGTCATTAGGGTGGGCCTATTCCAATAGAACTGGTGTCCATATAAAAAGAGATTTGCATATAGATACACATACAGGGTAGATCATGTGAAGACACAGGGAGAAGACAGCCATTTACAAGTCAAAGAGAAAAGCCTCAGAAGAAACTAAAACCTTGCCACCACCTTGATCTTTGGATTTATAGCCTCCAGAATTGTAAGCAAATATATGTCTGTGTTTAAGACACCATATCTGTGATAGTTATCATGACATCCCAACAAAAAACACAATATTCAATTTAAAAATTGTGAAATAAATGAAGCTCACAACAGGTAAAGCAGAATGGTGTAGGGGAAGAATGATTTTATACTAAATGATCTTTTTAAAAATGTATGTTAGTCTTACGATACTCAATTTGTAGTCAACACAATGTGTGGCCAGTTGTTTAAGGGAAAGACAGAGACAATTATTAAATTTTTAATAAGAATATAATATACTAGTTAGAAACTGATATTAATAACTATATAAGGAAAAAGATACAACATACATTTTCTCCCTCTATATTGAGAGAGATTGTCATTATTTAATTAAGATTATTATCATTATTTAGTATTATATGCTTTTCATGTATTCATCTTGTATAAGTATCAAACACACACAATCTATCATATTAATTACCCATATCTTAGTTTTTTCTACATATGGAACAAATTCACTGTAAAATGGCATACTATTTATTACTTTATTTAAAATTTTCTCTGAGAAAAGTATGCCACATCCTAAGAAGTTTTGCATCTGTTATTTACTGTGTGTGTTTGATACTTATACAAGATGAATACATGAAAAGTATATAATATTAAATAATGATAATAATCTTAATTAAATAATGACAATCTCTCTCAATATAGAGGGAGAAAATGTACGTTGTATCCTTTTCCTTATGTAGTTATTAATATCAGTTTCTAACTAGAATATTATATTCTTATTAAAAATTTAATAATTTTCCCTGTCTTTCCCTTAAACAACTGGCCATACATTGTGTTGACTACAAATTGTTTTAATTCACAGACAGTATTGCAGAAATTGAAAGATAATTTTAATACTTTCCCAGCACTACAAATTATTTACATCTATACACACATATTAACTCTCCCCTGTAGTATCTCTGGGTGAACCATCCTTGCTCCTAAGAAAACTCTTGTACCTGTTTGCTACAATCTATCTATCCTTTTCAACATGACACACACATGCTTTGGCAAGTTTTCCTTTTACATCTGTAATATCAGATTGTTTCTCTGTATGGGATCATTCCCATCATAGTACAAACACACAATAAATTCTCATCTTAGAAAAAAAAAATCACATACCTATAAATAAAAATTATCCTCCCTTGACCCTGATATTCTTCCATGTCACTCCTAAATGTGTACAGAAAAGTTTTTACATGTAGAGCTTACATTTATTCAGCTCCCATTATCTCTTACACCGATTTTAATCAGGCTTTTATTCCTTCCAAGGAAGCAGTTCATTTCTGTATTGACTACCCACTTCAACTGGGCTTTTTTTTTTTTTTTTTTTTCTTAAACAAGCACATTTTCAGCATTTCTTACTTGAAATAACACGTTGTGGACAATGAGATACAGCAATGAACTAAATAAAGCTAAACAGAATAAATCAGGTGTCCTTTTTCATTGGTATTATAACACGGAATGCATTTGAACCGCAAAAAATAATGACATCATGTCTTTTGCAGCAACATGTTCAGAACTAGAGGCCATCATGTAAAGTAAGGTAACTCAGCGAAACAGAAAGCCATTCCACATTTTCTCACTGATAAGTGGGAGCTAAATAATGGGTACACATGGATATACAGGATAGACTCATAGTCACTGGAGTCCCCAAAAGGTGGCAAGATGGGAGGGTGGTAAGGGTTGAAAAATTACCTTTTGGGTACAAGGTTTACTATTTGGGTATTGGGTACACCAAAAGCCTACACTTTACCACTGTGCAATATAGCTACGTAACAAACTGCACTTGTACCTCCTAATTCTATACAAATTTTAAAAATATTTAAAGAAATTAGATAGCAGGAAAAATTAGTTCTTTAGAACTTCCTACTCACAGTATATTCTGTGGACGACTAGCATTGGCATCATCTAGGAACATGTGAGAAACAGAAACCATCAGGCTCTATGACAAACCTGTAGAATCAGAATTTCCATTTTTACTGAAATCCCCAGGTAATTCAAATAAACATTAGAGTTTAATTTAGGAAGCATTGGAAAACTCTTAACAGAAGACACCTACTTGGAAAATATGTAATAGACCTCTAATATTTTGTAAATTCGTATTTATGAATTATTTTAATCCATCATTTATTTATTAGTATCTTTGCTTGGTGTTATTTCTGTGGTTTGCATTATACATTCCAGTTTATAATTTCATTTCCTGTTTATAGATTTCATTTAGTTGCAAGAAACAGAATAGCCAGTACCGCAGATATAAAATGTGATTGCCATTCTTCCAGCAGCTCAACAGCATCACTACTGATATTTATCTGATTATCTCAAAAATTCAGTAATGTTGCAGGATGGTTTTTGCCTTCAAGCTGGAAAAAAAAAGAGAAGGGACATAACGAGCATGGTTTCTGTTTTCATCAGAAAAGTAGAAGCTTTACCCAAAGCATTCTCATCACAAAACATATCATCTTATTTGTTGTGTGCCAAAAGTGGGTAATTTGGCTACAACTAGCGGCAAGATAGACTAGAAAAGTAACTACATGGCTTTCTAGGTTATATACAAAAAGATTATAAGAGCAAATATGATTAGAAATGTCTCTTGGAATAGAAAAGCAGCAGTGTCTGCCACAACATCATAGATATATTAACTATGTCTTTAAACTTTAAATAGACACTTATAATAATTATTTATGACTACTACTACCACCAGCATGTCCATCTCCACACTAAGTATCACCATTGTAGATTTTCTCTTAATGAAGAATCTCAGGACCTACTAACTTTGCTGCTACTCTCATACGGATCCAGTGGTTTAGGTCATTCCTAGGATTTAAGTCACACAATATGGGCACAAATAACATACAAAATATATATTCTTTATGTTAAAAGTAAAAAGAATGGAATATATTTGTGGTGAGCAGATACTCCTTTGCTGTCTTTGAAGAAGTATGCTCACATGTTTTGAGTTGCCTAAGAAGATATGTGCATGGCAAAAACTGAGAAGTCTCCTGCCAATAGCCACATGAAGACTGAAGCATTCAGTCTGACAGCCTGGAAGCCTACCACCTGGGTTGCAGCTTTACAGAAGTCGCCATGCCATGCCTGGACTCCTGACCCCCAGAACCAGTGAGATCATGAATGGGTATTGTTTTAAGCTACCTGTTTGTGTTAATTTCTTACACATTGATAGATAACTAGCAACAAATTCAGTTTTTAAATAATATATAATTTGGTATCTTTAATTTGCCCATAAATAATGCTTGCTGAGACATTTTAATGAAAATATTTGGCGTGTATTTTAAAAATAGAACTCCATTGTTACCAAAATATCACTATCAGTGCTTACCATAGCTTTTCTGTACACAATATGCACTTGTTGCTTCTAGTCTCTAGAAGTGACTTTTATTTTTATCTTTTTTTAGTCATGCAAAAATGTATTTATTTTTGTTTTACCATAATTTAATTTAATTTATATTGCCTACTCCTATTTTCCAAAATAAACGAAATGCAATCTTATTCAATTCAAATTTATCTCAGTTCTATGTTTAGACATGTACTCTTTTTAAAATCTCTTACATTAGACATTAAAAAGAGGAGATATATGTATTTGGTCATTATTTTTAAACAAAGGCATCTATTGAAAAAAACAATCATTTTTTTTTTAATTTTTAAACTTTTATTTTAAGTTCAGGGATACATGTACAGGTTTGTTATATAGCAAACTCAGGTCACACCAGTTAGTTGTACAAATTAATTCATAATGCAGATGTTAAGCCTCGTGCCCTGTAGTTATTTCTCCTGTTCCTTTTCCTGCTCTCCTCCTCTACTCTTAAGTAGACTCCATTGTCTGTTGTTTACCTCCTTGGGTCTATGTGTTCTCATCATTTAGCTCCCATTTATAACCGAGAATACGCAGTATTTGGTTTCTTGTTCCTGCATTAGTTTGCTAAAGCAAATGGCCTCCAGTTGCATCCATGTTCCTGCAAAGAACATGATCTTGTTCTTTTTAAGGGCTGCATAATATTCCATGTTGCATAGGTGTGAATTGTTTTTTTTTGATCCAGTCTACCGTTGATGGGCATTTGGGTTGATTCCGTGTCTTTGCTATTGTAAATAGTGTTGCAATTAACATATGCATGCATGAGTCTTTATGATGGAATGATTTATAATCCACTGGGCATATACCCAGTAATGAGATTGCTGGGTCAAATGGTAGTTCTGTTTTTAGCTCTTTGAGGAATCACTGCACTGATTTCCACATGGCTGAACTAATTTACACTCCCACTGACAATATATAAGTGTTCTTTTTTCTTCACAATCTCTCCAGCATCTGTTGTTTTTTGACTTTTTGATGATAGCCATTCTGACTGGTACAAGACGGTATCTCATTGTGGTTTTGATTTGCATTTCTCTAATCATCAGTAATGCTGAGTTAAAAAGCAACATTTAAAAAGAAACTCACAAATTAGGACACTGAGTGTATGTGTGTTTGGGGCATGTGAAAAGCTTTTTCCAAAGAAAAGCCTGCCATATGGTTCCTTATTTGGATATGCATCATTCTCATGATGTGAATTTTAGTTCAAACTTAAAATTAATAGAAATTTTAAAATGTGGACTATATATCTGGTAGTCAGAGTAATTTTAAAAGTTGTAAATGTTTATCACACCACATAGACCAGAAGAAGAGAGCATTTCATAGAGACTTTTATGCCCCAGTAGTTGTTTCACTGAATTTATGTTTATAGCAGATACTTCTATTTTTAATTGTTCAATTATTACTTTCAATTAGCAAGCCATTACAGTGAACCTGTTATTTGACTTTTTTCCTACTTGAGAGAGAGTTCATTTATTTGTATCAGGATTCAGACTATCCAAACAGCAAATCCTGCTCTGTTTTTTAATTCATCTATTCTGATTAATTAAATATTTAACATTATCACTATTTACATTTATCCAATAGAAAGAAAATCTTTTCAAAGTAAAGAAGTTTTGTGGCCTCAGGGAAGTGTGAACCATAATGACAGTGAGAATAAAAATCAAGAAAATGAACTCTGGCCTTGTTATATTGTATCTGTAATAAAAAGGCTATTCTCAGAAAGGAGAACCTAGGATTCTTATACAAGGAATACATGGAAAATCATATAGCTCTTCTGGCTTTCCATGGTGTCATTATTTTGTTTAAATTATTATATACTAGGAATTCATTATGTACACCCATGCTACAGAGCAATAATAATACATTTTTGAAACATAAGATTTGAATCATTAACCCTTTTGTATTATCCCTTGTATTTACATTGTAGAGTTAGCCGTTCTCACCAAAGCTAAAAGTGTGATTCTTCTTTTGCCATCATCTTCCTTTATAATTGTAGCACTAAATATTTATCTTAAATAGAACTCAAAACTCTTAGAATTCCTTACCTGGTCTCTACTTAACCTTACTGTAAAAGTTTCTTTGAGAACAGTGGTCACAGCTATCATATTTATAATTGTATTTCTAAACTCACAAAGTGGGTGCTCAACAAAATATTTGATGAATAGCAGAATTCTCTTAGACCAGCAGGATTTTCATACTACATTGGCAATTTAATCATAAATTTTAATTCACAAATTGCTAATTTGGAACTTCAGTTAATTATGGCTTCAGGTGTCCAATTTAGCGCCTCAAGAGAGCTTACAAGCTTGCATGCCATTACACGATTAACACGTAACAATTTTATTCATGAATTTTGAAATTCACACATGCTTTGAACAAGCACAGCAGTATACTAAGGGAATGGGTTGGGAGCAGTTCAAATTATGAATAGCCATTTGGGGCAGCATTGTCAGTAGACAATATAAAAGCAATAATAAACTCACTAAATTTTAGTCTGCTTTATATTATCACCATGTGTTATCAATTATAAACAATGCCAGAGATAAAATACTCTTCTTCAAAAGTACGTACCACTTCGACAGTCCCTGCCTTGGTTAAGTCCCTGAAGAAGAAATCACTAAATAAGGATTGCTGCATAATTCATTTATAAAAATCTCATTTGCTTCGTATCCCTAAAGGGAAGTGTGAACTTCTCAATAAGTGACAAATATGCATAAAGTCATGAACACTTAATTTAGGAGACAATGACTAGAAAGGCATAAATTGAATGGGTGGGAGTGAGCAATCAATAAACAGCCATTTGGAAATGAACTAATTCCAAATTGAAAAAGAAAGGAAAAGTCCAATAGTATACTAAATGCTAATATAATTAAATTTTAATTTGGTTATACAGTATATGCAATATAATGGCTTGGGGACATTATTAGAATGTAAAAATTAAATCCCTTATACTTGTTCATAGTTTTCTGTTATTTATTTTTAATCACTTTTTTACTCTTGGTTAGTCAATGCTCTTTTTCCTTTAATTTGAAAAACATTTTATTAAAAACTAACATATGCTCGTAGTAAGACAAAACCACAAAACATTTTACCACACATTAATACTCTTCTTAACATGTGGGTGAATACCCTTCAGACTTGATATATTTATGAATATGTTATAAAAGAATTCAACAAATGGTTACTATTTTACAAATTGTGTTTTAAAAAACTAACATTTTACTTTTCCATTATTGTTCTGTAGGCAATAAAATTCTACAACAATTACATTCAATCACTACATGATATTCTATTATAAATACAAACTTTATATATAAAAGTCTCATTAAAATGTTATTTTGCTAGTATGGATAATAAATATTTGACAATAAGTATACTTATAGGCTAATTATTATACTCATCTCTATTGTTTATTTTTAGTAAAGACTCCTGCTGGACTTTTCATAGCAAAGAGTATGGACAGAGCTATTTAGTATATGTCTTGTGGTCACTTTACATGTAGGCACTAATTTTTGCAAGCTTCTGAAGGGATTATGATGATGTTTGATTCAGGAAGTGAAAAATGAATTTGTTTTAAAATATTTATATAAAGCAATAACATCAAAATTAATAACTGCCTTACAGGTAACATTGTCAACCTAATAACATGATTACATTTAATATTGCTAACGTTTCTCCTTGCAACAACAGTTTATAGCTTTTCTTACTTCATAAGAAATTCCAAGTAGGCTTGGTGGTCAAAAAATAAAAGTCAGGCAAGACTTTTATATATATTATCATCGGGAGGTTGTACCAATTTGTAAGTATTTTAAATAATTTGTTGATACATACAAACCAATGGAATAAATTTCAGTGATTCATTAGCCCCAGACCTCTTCTCTCTTTCCTTACAGAAATGCTGCAGTTGACCTGCATACCAAGGAGTAATACTTTTTAAAGGTAATATACTGTTGGTAAGGAAGCAACACATTCTCGTTCGGAGGGATAATGATCTTATCTATTTAGAATATGAACACTCACTGATTTAAGTGGGCTTTAAAAAATAATGTGCCAGTTCAGATAGTAAAGTTAATGAAGATATAAGGGGAATGGGAGAGAAAGTTTAGCCTGTCAAAATGTGACTCTCCATACAAATGTTTAAACACAGTAGTGTCTTTCATTCAATGTTGTACATCAGCATAAGAAAGTTATGACACCAACCCACAAGTAACTGGTTAATTTCTCTTACACTGAATGTCTCTGACTTGTCAATTACTTTCTTTCTTCTTCTATCTATGTCAGATCTGAGGAGCTATAAAAGAGACATCATGCCAGCAACTCTACTCCAGAATGGAAATATCCAGGCCTAACCAGAAGCCAGGGAGTAGGGTGAATGAGATAGATAAAAGATCATCATCCCAGCCTGCAGCCCTCAGTACTGATCGCTCTATGGAGTAGCTATTTTTTTGTTGTTTCTTTACTTTTCCAATAAACTTGCTTTTGCTTAAAGAAGATAAAAATAAAGGAGATACCAGAACATCCAATAAAAGAAGGCAAAAGTTGTGTACATAAAGGGTACTAGGCTAAGGAAAGCAGGGCAATTAGCATTAAACCAACCCATACCTTTGTTCAACACTAAGAATGAAATCTAAATTTATTTCTCTGGCCTTGACTAAGCCTATGACATCAACCTGAGCTACTCTTCTGCTCACAGCATTGCAGACACATTGATTGTTTCATGTATCTTTGTCCTTATTGCTACACCTGAATTCTATCCCCCACCTTCCCCACGTAAAGAACACCGTTCTATTACTTCTTCTGTGAGTCATTTTTAAACAAAACTCAATATTTCTGTCTATTTTACTGTGTCCAATACATACTTTAGTCAAAGAATCTAGGTCAGGGTTTTTCAACTTTAGCATTATTGACATTTGGGTTTAGAAGAATTTTATTTTGAAGGACTGTTGATTGAGCAGCTTGGAGGAATCGCTCACTGAAGATGGTTATCCACATCTCAAGACTCTGATCTCGAGCAGGCTAGTAGCATCCCGTCAAGTTTTGACAAGCAAATATACCTCCAGATTTTACCATGTTCTTCAATGAGGAAAGTCATCTCTGTGGTTGAAATTACTCATTTAGGCCTATTTTTATTGCATAGAAGCATATCATTTGCATAGAAGCATATCATTTCTTCTTTCAGCATTCTTTCTTGAGAGAAAAAATCACAATGCCTGAGTCATCTCTTTATCCCCAAAGCGTATCCCTGTATAAGACTCCTGGAAAACACTTAGGAGAAGTTGTGTTTACTACAAGACAATAATATCAACTAAAAGTATACTTAAATCATTTTAATTCTTAAAAATCGCTTTAGATATTGAAGGATCATAGCTAAGATCCTCCCCAGGAATTGCCCTGACCAAAGGGAAATACCTTTCCCAAGGTTATTCCCTTTTCCTGGGAGCAGCTTGCATCCAGGCACTTGTTGATACAAAGGTACAAATGCCAAATCCCTGCGGCTCATTTGAGGTAATGCCTGAGAGTCAACTCCTTATTAGATTGGTTGGCATGGCTGGCGTAAGTGCATCAGAGTTCACCCTTTTCCTCTGCCCCATCTTGTGTCTCTTACAACATTGTAGGTGTTGTTCTCAAGTGCACTCCCTAATGAGCATCCTTAAAATATCTATAGAAAATCCATCCTGCACAGAAGGTAGCCTCCTTATCTTGAAATCTTATAAAGTCAGATACCTTTTTGTCTCCTTGAGTATAAAAGGTGTTCAATTAAAACATTAGGAAACACTCCCATTGATTGTCATATCAATGGAAATATATAAAATACCCTTATTTATAACTTAAGGGTGATTAATAGGGAGACACATTTTCCCCTATTCACACAATAGTTTGAAATCGTTATTTAGCAGCTTTAGAGTACAAAGTTTACTATTTTAACATACGTTTTTTCCCAGTGAAATAATAAGCACATTTTAGTAAAAAACAAAAAAGAAAAAAATTCTCAGCCAGGATTCTTAAGTTCAGTCAAAATCCCACAACATTAAGATATTTAAAGGAATAAATTAATTTAGTTTTTACAAATATCATTGACATTTGTACTAGAAAACTATTATACTTTAATTTTGATCACATGTCAGCCTCAATTATGTTTCTAGCATAACAATTTACTTCAGTAATATCTTCATTTCCTTTTCTAATTTTGGAGTCATTTTCCTGGTAGTTATAACGTTTTATAATGTCATTAAATTAACAATGCTTATACTAAACATTTAAAATCTATCTTCTAAAATGAGAAAACACTTGATATCTCACCAATGCTAAGCCATATAGTTAACATTAGAAACTATCAGAGCAATAACAAAGTTAGAATATCATATAGAGTTGGGAATCATTAAATGCAATGAAACTTTATAATTAAATATTTCAATTAAGTATTATACCAATTAATATTTACAATCCTTCAGAGAATACTCTCTCATGCAACTAAATGCAACAAGGGTAGGTATGACACAATCAACATAATAAGGGAATTAGGCATATTTTTTGATGCCAGAATTATATAAGGGATTGTATTATCATTTTTATGATGAGATATTCAACCAGTTTGTTTTGCTCCTATACTACTTCCACACAGTTATTTTAGCAAGAAACTGGCTCATTTTCAGACATCACGAGTTTCACCTGTCTTAATTATCATCACCTGCTACCAAGAAACTCAAAACAGAAGGATAAAATAAATTAAGAGTAAATTTTGTGGCAATATCCACCTGTAGAGTTAGAAATTGAATTTATATAGACAAGAGTTTATTTCTGTTTGAATTTTGGTTTTAATAATATCCACCTAAAAATCAGAGAAAAATACTACCAAATATGTTGAATTTCATTTGGGATTTTTTTTAAAAAGGTTATATTATAGAAGCATGATTTTGGCAAGTCACAGGTTCATCCTTCAAGGGAAGAGTATAGGGAAGCTTTTATTGGCAAAAGGGGGAAGTTCACATAACCTGCTGACAAACAGAGTTCAATGGTCCTGAATTGTCATCGGTTTATTGGTGGAGATGTTGTTACTGGACAAATGTTATCTTCTGGAGCATCTTATCTGAATTGCTGAAGTCCTAAAGAATGTCTAGTCAAAATCCTTGTCATAGAAATATGTGCGTAAGTGTGCGCATAACATGCAAGCCATGAAAAGCGGGAGAACATGAAGAGCATGAAGGGACTTCTTGTGGGGCCATTTTCAAGATATTTTTTTTTCTTTCATCTCAAACAGGTAAGTATGAGGTTTTTTCCGTCATGTTCTCCCAGCCACAATTTGTCTGGGTTTGACTAGTGACTTCATCTTGATAGCTGCAACTTTCACATTTCCCCTTTTGGTCTAGATATTTCCTCAAAAGCATCCTATTCATTCATGTTGTATTCAGGTTGTGAGTGCCCCTTGGTGCCGGAATGAACTTGTCCTAGTTCATTGGTCTGGGTCCACATCAGGAAAGATAATGAATAGTTGAAAGTGAGTGTCAAGACCCTTTTAATCACTTTTGAGCAACAATGAATATAGAAAGAGAAGTTCTCTGTCTTAGTTAATCTAGATTGCATCATTAAGTTTGATTACTATTACATAGCACTATCATCTCAAAGCAGTGGGCCAAAATTATTTTTTCAGGAGTTGAATTTCTGAAGAGAGTTAACAGGAAACAGGCAAAAATTTTAAAAAGAAAAATATAAAGCAAACATAATAGCAATATTACAATTCCAGTTTGCATTATGGTTTTGAGACACGAACCTAGATTTACAGGCAACCCACTGAACAGATCAAATGACCGAGAGGAACTGGGTGAAACTTGTTATATTCAGATGACTTTTTCTTTTATTTTATATAACCAAGCCTCAACTTTCCCAGAGGAATTTATCCAGGTACAGCATGCAGCATTAGTACAGGCACCATTTTACTCAGCTAATAAATGATCAAGAGCAATCCAGTTATCTAAGATTACCCTTACAGCAGAAGCTAACAAATGCTGTTATATAGCAATATCCATTGCAGCAGAGTCTGCAAGAATTCCTAGGGTAGGAGATCAATTTCTTTCTTATTCATTAGTGGATACACCATACCATGATACAAAAGATCTGGCAAATCCAGAGACCCAGAGCTCACCACGTTACTCATGTTTGACCCTTCGATGTAGTGAGAGGGAGCTAATCCATTGGTTATTCCCATGATTGGTTTCAGATGTCAGTTGTCAATTATGTATCACAAATATGCTAACCCTCATTGGCCTTTAAATGTGTACACATTTGGGGGCACATACTAAAATGTGTCACACACAAAAGTAAATATATCCAACATAGAGCTCAGACACTTCTTCCATCTGTGATTTTTCTGTATAAGGTAGAATTAAACCAGGGTCAGTTGTATTACTGTAAGCTATAATAACCTCTCATCCTTAAATCAGTTACAAGAACTTTTTCTACAGATGTTAGGGAGTCTGAATGAACAATTTAGAAGTAATGATTTATTGAAAATCCCTGAGGTCAGAATTGGGAGGCCACTAAAAAGGTAAGGCAAGTTAAGGGTAAATAAGGAAGCTTACTCACACAGAACGGTTCAACAGTACAATTTTTTCAGGCGGTTGGAGATGGGATGTTAGTGAAATCTGTTACAGGTTGAAGTTGGGGGTTATTAGAGTCAGAAACATGTTGAAGTTTCTGATGGCACATCCAAAAATTATTAAGAATTCCTTGTGGTGACAGACTGGAAAATGTCAGTAAGGGCATTTTCCTTTTAGGGAAGAGGGATATAAAATAAATGAGAATCAGAAATTAGAAAATGATATACAGGCCTGGTCCAAACATCTTGGGAAAAGCCATCTATTCAGATGCTATCTGATTCAAATCCCAGGCATTTTTAATTTCAATTTGTTGACAGGAATGCAGGTCCACAAAGGAGATGTTTTGTTTAGATGAGATACATGTATCCAGGAATCAATTACTTTAAGTTTAGGGGCACAGGTGCTAGTCAACAGGTCCTCATAGGAACCTTTCTAACCTTTCCATTGAGGTTGGAGTAAGTCCTTTTGGAAATGTTTCCATCAGACAAAACTTCCTGATTGTAAGTTATGGCATTTTAGGTCTCCTGGGGTTGCACTGTGGAAGGATTTTTCTGCCAGAGTATATTTTTTATCCATTGCCTTGATTATACTTGCACAATATTAAATAATTTCATGTTTTATTAATTTTGTGTCAAAATAAGTTTAGGCCAAATGCATGGGTTGTCCAGTAATTATCTGGAATGGTGAGAGATTATGTAATCCAAAGGAAATTCTCTTAAATTCATAAGCTCTAAGGACTTTTGGTTATGTCAAGTGTGAGGTTTCCATAAGTGTTGCCAATTAAGTCTTTAGAGTACTACTAGTTCATGTACCTAGTCCAAAGGATTGGAGACAATAAGTTCATTGGAAGTGTTATAGGATTAACCAGATAGCACACACGTGTTTTATCACTTATTCAGTAAAATGAGTCACTGTGGAGCTCCAGGGGTATTCCCCAGGTAGGGATTCTCTTTTATAAAAGGACTTTAGTCACTGCTGAGATATTGGCTCATCTGCAGAAGAGTGCTTCAACTCAATGGGAGAACACACAGATCAAGACAGAAACATATTTGTATCCATGCGAGGAAGTAAGCTGTATGAAAATCCATTTGCCAACTTCAGATGGCTCATCTTGTAGACTAAAATGGTCAGGGGTTGTGTCACTGGCCTTCTAGGATTAAATATAGGACAGGTGGGGCAGGCTAAATAAGCATTTTTGGCCACTTTATTGATGTCGCCTCACCAGTATTATTGCATAAAATTGATAACCTTTTCTGTAGCCCAATAAGTTATATTATCTATGTTAGTTAATGAGGAACATTTCATGGAGTCTGACAGAACAGTTTTTTTTTTTTTTTTTTTTTTTTAATCTTTCCAAAACCAGAATTCCTCTTTATCACTCAATCAACTGCCACTCTTTATTTATTTATTTATTTATTTATTTATTTATTTATTTATTTAATTTTTTGAGACGGAGTCTCGCTCTGTCGCCCAGGCTGAAGTGCAGTGGCCGGATCTCAGCTCACTGCAAGCTCCGCCTCCCGGGTTCACGCCATTCTCCTGCCTCAGCCTCCCAAGTAGCTGGGACTACAGGCGCCCGCCGCCTCGCCCGGCTAGTTTTTTGTATTGCCACTCTTTATATAAATTTCTTTTTCAGCTTCTGATGATCAATTCTGTGCACTTTTAGTAATTGTTTTAGGATTGTCATCGGGAGGCTCTCTAGGAGAAACATGGCAGAGATTTGATTGCTAGGACCTATAAGGGCAGCATCTGTTGCTGCATTATCAGCAAGTTAATTTCTCTAGTTTCCAGAGTATCTAGGTTCAAGTGGCCTGGAACTTTGATAATGGCTAGAGCAGCAAGTAACTACATAGCATCTAATCATTATTTTACATAAGGGTCATTCTTCATATTGTCTCCATTGAAAGTGAGGAAAGTTATTTGAATCTACAAAATTCCAAAATCATGAAGAATTCCAAAAGTTTACCTACTCCCTGTATAAACATTCACAGTTTTTCCTTATGCGAGGAGATAAACTCAAGCAAGGACAAATAGCTCTGCCTGCTGGGCTGAAGTGGCTAAAGACAAAAGAGCTGCTTCCGCAATCTCAAAGGAAGTAGTTTTTGTGTAGCCTGACAAAACTTACCAGAATCATTCTTTAAATATGAGCTGTGTGTAAACAAAGACTTGCAGTGTTGTCCAGTGTTGTCTAGTGAAGTTCCCTGTAGATTCTCCAATGAGTTGAAAGATCATCAGTCAGAGTTAAGCAGGCATGTGGTGTCTCATCTGAAAGAAAGGGCAGGAGAGTTGTAGAGTTAAGGCTGTTGCAGCATTAGAAAAATAAATGAGATGCAGCTCTCAGGAAAAGCTCATTGGAAGTAAGTTTCCTGGAAGAAAACTGCTAAGTGTGATGTGAGACAGAGGTTGAATAAGCTTCCCC
Source organism: Theropithecus gelada (assembly GCF_003255815.1). Lineage (NCBI taxonomy): Eukaryota > Metazoa > Chordata > Mammalia > Primates > Cercopithecidae > Theropithecus > Theropithecus gelada. The sequence continues at coordinate 125,048,207 of NC_037669.1, forward strand.
AGCATAAGAAACAAATATAGTTGGGGGTATCCCATAACAATCTCTTCAGTTGCCTTGACTGATATGGCTGTAGCAGGAATTGCTCTTAGGTGGAGCAAAAATATTCATGCAGTGGAACCCAATTGTCAACTATAGCCTCTTAGAGAACAGTATTGGCCTTCATGCTTTTGGTTTAAGACCCCAAAAGTACTTTCTTTATTTTCATATACAAAAAGGGAAAAGGGATTTTATAATCAGGATTAACTAGAACTGGAATATTTATCAATTACTCATTTAACTAGCTTGCTTTTCAGATTCTGTCCAAATAACAAGGTCACATTTGGTAACTTTAAGTAAACCAAACAGGGACTGCACCAGAAGAGAAAAGTTAGACATTCAATTATGACAGTAACCGGCAAGTCTAAGAAACAAACAAGTTGGCTTTTTTATTTTGATAAAGTGCAAAACTCTTTGAATCTGCTCCAGATCTAAATGTAATCAATTTTCTGAAACTAAATGGCCCAAATATTTCACCTGAGATTTTACTGGGTACAATTATTATTATGATTTTTAGTGACTTAATTACCTTTAAAAGCCAATTGTTTTAATAGAAATACACTATACCTGTAAAGGAGAGCAAAGATGGAGGTTATCTACATATTGTAGTAAAGTGGAGCCTCAGGGAAACAAAACACATCCTCCAAGTCTGCCCTTACTATTTGAGAGAAATAGGAAGGACTTTAAATAAATCCCTAGGACATTAATATTGAAGTGTATTTCTGGTTTTCCCAGGTAAAAGCAAAAAGTTTTGGGGTGGGTTGATCTATTGAAGTACCGAAGAATGCACAGATCAATGACCATAAAATGCCAGCTCTCAAAGGGCATTGAGTTTAATAATGTATGGATATTTGGAGACATTAGATGTGTTGTAATAACAATATAGTTTATTGCTTGTAAGTGTTGAACAAACCTCCACCCATAGTTGATTGCTTTATTAAAATAGGTAAAATAAGGGTATTACAAGGACTAGTGCATACAATAATAAGGCCCTGATTTTTATGTCTTTCTATAATAAGTTTAGTATTTTGAAATGCCATCTAGTTAAGTGAATGTTGTTTAATGTTAGGCAGGAGTTTTGATGGAGCAATCGGGATTTTAATAGGAGATGCACTATAAATATTTCCACTATTTATTGATAATTTTGCTCATAGGCAAGTATTTGATTCAGTAGTGAAAGTGTGGCATTATTTCTGCTTTCTGAAAAGGAAATGGCATAACAAATGTGGAAATCTGGGGAGTCAGGTGACTCCAAAATTGAGTCAACAGTTTGGTTGCTCAAATCCTAAAATTATTTTTCCCTCTCAGGAAAAGGAAAACCTACCATCATATTATTTTTTTTCCAGAAAATTAAATCCCAAGAAGTGGATGAGGTGACAATTGACAAGAAAAACAAAGCGGGTGTCTTGAAGAGGGCCAAGGAAGAAAGGAATAGACTGTAAAACAAAAACAGTTAAAGACTCGTTGGAAATTCCCACCATTTTTTTTTTTTTTTTTTTTTTTGCCAACTTTTAACTGAAATAAAAGGGGTAAATGTGCATTATGTGTAGGTTTGTTAAATAGGTAAATGTATGGCATGGAGGTTTGCTGCACAGCTTATCTCATCACCCAGGTATTAAATCCAACATCCAACAGCTATGCTTCCTGATATTCTCCCTCCTCCCTCCCCCCCCCCCCAACATTTGACAGGCCCCAGTGTGTGTTGTTCTCCTCAAAGTGTCCATGTGTTCTCACCGTTCAGCTCACATTTATAAGTGAGAATACATGGAATTTGGTTTTCTGATCCTGTGCTTGTTTGCTAAGGTTAATGGTCTCCAGCTCCATCAATGTCTCTGGCAAAAAAACATGATCTCATTTATTTTTACAGCTGCATAGTGTTCCATGTTGTATATGTACCGTATTTCTTTATCCATTCTATCACTGATGGGCATTTGGGTTGATTCCATCTCCTTATTCCACCGCTCTTATGAACGGTGTTGCAGTAAACATACATGTGCATGTGTCTTTATATAATCCTTTGGGTATATACCCAGTAATGGGATTGCTGGGTCAAATGGTATTTCTGCCTCTAGGTCTTTGAGGAATTGCCATACTGTCCTCCATAATAGTTGAATTAATTTATGCTCCCATCAACAATGTAAAGTGTTCCCTTTTCTCTACCACCTTACCAGCATCTGTTATTTTTTTTTTATTTTTTAATAATAACTCTTCTGAGTGGTGTGAAATAGTATCTCATTGTGGTTTTGATTTGTATTTCTCTAATGATCAGTGATGTTGAGCTTTTTTTCATATGTTTGTTAGTAGCATCTATTCTTCTTTTGAGAAGTGTCAGTTCATGTCCTTTGCTCACTTTTTAATGTTTTTTTTTTTCTTGTAAATTTGTTTAAGTTCTTATACATGTTGGATATTAGACTTTTGTCTAACATTGCAAAATTTTACCCCATTCTGTAATTTGTCTCTTTACTCTGTTGATATTTTGTTGTTGTTGTTGTTGTTTTGTTTTTTGCTTTGCAGAAGCTGTTTAGTTTCATTAGAGTTTTTTTTGGTGTGCAGAAGCTTTTTAGTTTTTAGATCCAAATTGTCAATTTTTGCTGTTGTTGCAATTGCTTTTGGTGTCTTCATCATGAAAGCTGTTTAGTTTCATTAGAGTTTTTTTTTTTTTTTTTGAAAGCTGCTTAGTTTCATTAGAGTTTTTTTGGTGTCCAGAAGCTTTTTAGTTTTTAGATCCAAATTGTCAATTTTTGCTGTTGTTGTAATTGCTCTTGGTGTCTTCATCATGAAATCTTTGCCTGTGCCTATGGCATTGCCTAGGTTTTGTTCTAGAGTTTTTTATAGTTTTGGATTTATATTTAAGTCTTTAATTCATCTTGACTTGATTTTTCTATATGGTGTAAGAAGGGAATCCAAGGGAACTTTCACAATTTTTATCTCTGTATTACTCCACAGCAGGAGCTAATTGAGAATGGTGGCATTAAAAACTGATAGTGTTGCTCAGGTATCTGTAAGTGATGGATGAAGGAGGCAGATACGGGGAAAAGTTCCCAGAGAATCTCCAACTGGCCTGCACACTGGGAGGATGGGTAGGGCCATAGGAAATGTGTGCCCTTTGCAGGGAGAAAGAGCTTAGCCTCTCCTGTTCCCAGGTAGTAACCTGAGATTCAATCTGTGAGATGGGGTTAACTGGAACCCCTTTCACGTTGCTGAGAGTATTTTTCCTTTTTGCCCAATAAATTCTGTAATCCCTCTCCCTTTAAGTGTCAGTGTGCCTAACCTTTGCTGGTCCTGTGACAAGAACACAATTTTTCCCACAACATAAGCAGAGGTATTCTTTCTGCAGAACTGCTTCTAACACTGGATTACATCTGCCTTAAAAAAACGCATCAGAGGAAAAATATTTCCAAACATGTTAAATTTATTAGTGAATAAAAATGTAGGATTACCATCTGGCATGAATGGCTGCGGCAAGCCACAGGTGCTTCTGCTGAGAGAAGGGTAAAGGGAAGCTTTAGTTAGCAAAAGGAAGAAATTAATGTAAGCTGCTTAGACAGAGCTCATTGGTTCCAGAGGCTCAAAGTCAGAGTTATAATAAATGTATTGGTGGAGATGGGTAATTTGTAAATTTCTTTGAGCTTTTTGTTTGTTTGTTTGCTAAATCTCAGGCACATATACATGTAAATATGAGTTTATTTTCTTCACACTTTCTCAGTCCCAAATTGTCTGGGTCTGACTAGTGACTTCATCCTGGTATGTGCAATTTTCACAATGAGTTATCCAGGAAAAAAAAAAATGAATGACAGAAGTGAAAATATTTAGACTTCCTAGAAAGAGGAAAGCTCTTAGACTTCCTCCTCTAGCCAGAGAATAATATTTTGTACTAACCCTGACTTTGACCTTGTAACTCGTCGCCTCACACACATTGACAGGGCTGTGTTAACCACTTGAGGTGGTCATCATTCAGCACATTTCCATCAGTGTAAGAAAATTCCAAGTAGACTCAAAGTGTTTGTTCTCCATAAGTAAATATAGATTTCTCCTGGTCTCTCACATTCTCTGACACATTATCATTTTCTCTCACACTCACTTTTAATCTCGATCATACATATCCCATTTTGTTTTTCTCTAACACTCTTTCTCCCTCTTTCTCACTTGCTCTTACAACTCAACCTTTTCAATTCCTTTCTCATACACACTGCCTTTCACTGGCATGCTGACTCACTTCACATCTTTAAGTATTCTCTTCGCTCTTGCATACTTTCTGTTCTTGCTCAGACCTCCTTCTTTGTCTTCTTCCACTCACTTTCTCCTACTCAACTCTAGCATGCTCTTAACCTATTTCTGTCTGTTTTACTCATTTTGTATTTATCTTTCCTTCAGCTATTCTGACATTTTCACCTTCACACTTCTTTGTTCCTAAATCATTTCTTAAACTCTCTTGCTTCCACTCTTACATCTTCTCTCTTTCACACCCTCAATTCCACACTTTCATACCTTCTCTTCTCACTCTCTCTCTCTCTCTCTTATACCCCTACTCTTTTTTAGGCAACAGAAAGAAGAGACTAATCTGGAATTACTTCCTCCTCCTGCGAAAACTCATCAGCTTTATCTTGGGTGTACAAGAAACTTGTTCTCTCTTAGCAAGGTGGTAACAAGAAGACTGTCCTTAGGGGCAGGAAAAAATATCTTAGGGCTGGAACATTGTAACTCAGTTTTACAGGTCAGCTTTAGGGCACAAGACACAGTCAAAATAACACTTGCTCCAGAGTATGTGGATAACCATGTCTTTAGCTGAAATGACTAATAGAATTCTTTTAATTCCATTATTACAGTATTCAGTATTATAGTATTCAGTCTCTGTGCCCATGAACTACTCTGCAAAATTTACTCAACAAGGTGAGTCATGAATTAAAGTCTAAAACATCTTCTCTTACATTTGAGAAACAACATATCACCAACAGTTGTCTCAGATTATGCTAAAATTTGGAAGTCAAAACTGCCCCACTGTCCCTTAAAGCTGAGTATTCTCTAAAGAAACCATTGATACGTCAAACATATAATGCCAACAAAGGCAATCCACACATTTACTTTCTTTTCAAACTTGCCGACCTAGATTAGTATTATTCTCTTTGTTCTCATCAAACAGATTTCCAACATAACTTATTAGTAGGTGCTAGTTTCTTGTATGTATTATTATTAGTTGATCTGTTGATGACTGAGGGTTTGAATCCTGTATATATCACCTTAAACACATGATCAGTGCATATGGTTTTTCTATGATATCGATAATGATTAAACTTCAAATGTTATAATTTCACAAGAAAGTGATTAGAGAGTTATTTTTCTTTAAATCTTTGGATTTATCATTTGCTCAAGTCTTCTTTTTTCATATTTTATTTCAACCTGATGTAGATATTGAGAAACCTTTAATCTATTTTTAATATAAATATCAAACTCTTATTGTTTCCTTATGCGATCTGTAATTCTTCCTCTTTTTTGTTTTTTCAATACCAAACTATTTTAATATTAATATTATTTTTAACCAAGAAATATAGAAATGCTGTGGAGTTTCTCAAGTATTTACAACAGTCTTTCAAAATCAGTGTGGCTAAGTAGACGTTCAAGACCTCCTTTACACTGTTGAAAAAAAATCTTAGGTTTGCTGTAACAGTAGTCATGTCATTTACATTTAAAATAATTTAGATATAAATTCTGACTAACTTTCCTACATTATTGCTGGGCACCTTTGACACATTGAACACATGCTAATTACAGCCATAAACAGAATACATAATTCCTTAAATCATATGTCCAGCTCTTTAATACCACTATGATCTTTCTTAGACTATCGTAATTTTTAGAAAAACTATACACTCAAATGCTTGGAAAATTTTTTATATTTTTTTAAAATCTCAAAATATACTTAATCTGGAAGCTTTCCAAGATAGCTACAAGGACACCTTTTTTGTACTCTCGTAGCGCATTGCTCATAACTCTGGACAATTACAGCTATAATGTTTATACTAAAATAACAGAATGCTTACTATTTGTTTAGCACAAAAAGAAGTATCTTGTTTTATTTTAATGATAACATTATTTAATGGTTATAATTATTATATTTGGAACTGGTAGAGCTACGATTTAAATCTAGGTTAATCTGATATTTAAGAACGGTCCATTGTTCCTATGTATTTCACATAGACTATTATTTCCAAACATTGTCTCATTTCTGGCTTCCCTTAAACTAAACTAAAGTAAACCAAAATCCTACAGAGACGTCTTACCTATTATTGTTGACCACTATTGTCTAGAGTACTGCCTGGCAGATAGCTCACATTTAAAAATTAATAAATGAATGAAAGCACAATATAATTGTTTTCAGTACTGCCAAAGAAAGTATTGAGTGTTCCATGCTGAGAGTTTATTCCAGAAAGGCACATTTACAGAAGCCTTCATTCCAAAATCAAAATGTGCACATTATCTTAGTGCATATTATCTTTATATCTAAGATATAAAATTCTACATTAATATACAAAATGAAAGGTATTCACTTAGGTTATCAATTTCTGACTATGAAAAATTTGTTATTTATATCATTACTTATTTCAGTTACTAAATTAGAAGATTATAGTAACAATGCATGTTTTGCAATGTAAAATTAAGGCCTTAACTATTCATGATCCTTGATATATTTCAAAGAAAAAATAAAAACAGTTTCAAAAGCCTGCATATATTCTAATGTGTGACATTTTCTTCTACTCAGTGAAGTTTCTCCTGAACTTTCAAATCTTCAAATGGAATTTTTTCCTGTGCTCAGCTATGGAGAAATTTGCGGTGTGGCATTATACAGCTGTCAAATTCCACCCATGGGAACTGATTTGGCAGTTTACACAAGCGAAGCTTCTACTGACTCTAGGGACAGTTACCATTTTTAGCATTTGTTGGGAATAAAGGGTAAGAATTGCTTCGTTTGAGAAAAACTTCTTAGAAATTACTTTACGCACAAAAAAGATAAAATATACTGAATATTTAAAAGCTCAGAAAAGAATAAACTGAGCTTTTAAAATTTTTTTTAAAAAACAAAACCCAAAGTATAACTTTGTTTTAATTGCAAAAATTCATAGAAATGGAAAAGGTATGTTCATTTTATATCTTATTTTCTAGACAAAAATAAATAATGATTGTCTTACAACATGTTCGAATATTTAAGATGTAGAGACAAAATAGGCAAAAAAAAAAAAATCAAACAAACAAGCAAGAAGAACAAGAGTGTGATCAAACTCAATGAATTTAAAGCAAGTCATGAAACAAAACACAATCACTTTAAAAATGTATTCAGCAGAAAGGGTTAAAAAATAAAGGGCAAAAAGCCTGTAGCAAGATTTTAAAAGAGGAAACAATCTCTGCTCAAACTTATTACCAATCTTTACATTCGAAACAATTTAAATCAGGTTTAGCAAGCTAAAATTTGACAACTGGAGAAATAAGTTTTCAAGATAAAAGCCTCCTAGGTAAGTCTCTATTCTGAAATGCAGAAGTCAAGCTCTTTCACACAACAGTAGGAAGACAACACGTTAAGGTAAACATGTACTGAGGGAAATTCATTGATACAGGGTGAGAGTGTCAGAAATTTTCTCCTATTTCCTCTATCTTGGTAAAGTACTAAATTGGGCTCCAAATTGAAACAGGGCACGTCATATCTAATGATATTAAACAATATGCTAAGAAGATTGCCGGCATGTTGGCAATGAGAACAGACTTTGCCAGTGCGTGTGTTCCTCTCTTGCATCAGGTAGGGGAAGAGTGGAAGGGCAGACAGCTGGCTTACATTCAACCAGCACCCCATTCAGTGAGATCTCTGGTCGAGACACTCCACCCACATCCCCGCAGCCAGTAGGCAGCCTCTCCTTTCAATAAAGTACACTGAAATTACCTGTAGCAATTAACAATATCCTTGTAATTGGAACACAAATCCAAGAATTGTCAGACAATTAAGGAGAGTCAGGAAAAAATTCCATGTTGAAAATAAAATTGCATTGGGGCCTTTATTAAATGCTTTGCCAATTCCCTTTACTATGGATAAACTGGGCTCATACATTCCCAAGTCCAATTCCTGCTATCTCAACCTTGATCTCATCTTTCTGATATGTTCAGAGACCTTGCTCTCAAATGTATCTCTTTTCTCTAATAAATTATTACTGTTGTCCCTCAGTTACATTAGTCCTGTATACAAACATGCTATAATACATTTTATGGGAAAACAGAAGAAAATCTCCCTTGACCTTTTATCCCTCTAACGACCACACAAATGTTAAGCTCCAATATAGAGCCCAACCTCAAAGAAGCATGTTTGCTTCCTGTTCTCTGGACATCCAGTCCAATCAGGCTTTTACTTTAGCCATTTATCAAAGATCACCAACTGACTCTGCATTTCCAGACCCCAAAGTCAATTTAAACTTGGAGGCTGGGAACACTGTAGCCAGTAACTGACACTGGTCATCTGCCCATAAAAGAAAGGGAAAGTAGTGACCTAAATTATGCTTTGTCCTATATGGTGCTTTCTGTGCAGCTTCCTGTTGGTGTTGGCGGTGGGGGAGTTGCTACAGCTCTTGCCATCTCCAAGGAAGAGATAATCCCTTTGTCAATTACTACAGCTAGAGTGCATAAGGAGAGAAAGTATTTCTGGGAGCAAGAAGTTCTTTGACATCCGTACGATACTGGGTTTACTATTCATCAAGCAGAAATATATCTGTATTTGATTACATCGTGTATAACAACAAGGATGTCATCTACAAAGATGTCATCACCAAACTGCAGCCGAGAACTCTTCAGAAAATACCTAAGATGGCTACTCTGAAAATGAATATGATTATTTTAAATTTAAATTTAATCTTGGCGAATTCCATTTTGTAATTTTTCTGTGACCTAAGGGTAGCCAAATTAACTCGACAATTTTTTCTTCTCTGCAGAGTCTAGTGAATAATTATTATGAAACTTTTGTACACGTAATCACTCAAGGAGCTAGTTTAAAATACCACTTCCTGGGCTTCACCCCAAGAAAATCTGATGGAATGGATACTGAAATTTTGAAAATCTTCCTTTAAAGCCATGTAATTTCTTCCCACAAAAAAAGCATTGTTATAGTCAGCAAATTAAATATTTAGGATAAAATGTAAAATTTCATACAAATTATAAGAATAGGTAAGAAGTAGATAAACAAAAGGTAAAAAGAAAAAAAAAATGGTCACAGACATTCAGTATATACAGATTTTGAGAGTTGGAGATTTATTCTCCTTCAATGATGCCCTGCATACACATAGCAGCACAGACTGTATTTATATAGCCATTCCACAGATTGTCTACTTGGTTCCATAATTTCTATCATGGGAAGCATAATTACTGGTTTTAATAGATTCTAATGTATTATAATCTCTCCTACATAATCTGTTCCTAAAAATATCATTTTTCTGAAGTTTAGTGTTGACTTTTTGTTTTATTAAAATTTAACTTTGTAACTCTTAGACAAAAATAGCTGTATTTGTAACAACACAATCATTGTTTTTATGATACATTTCCTTCACTGTTTAAAAGGCGCTTTTATGCACACGATCCCATTTGATACTAATATGTACTTGCTTATTAATCATCTCTGACACACAATCACATAATTATTATAAATAAATCTTATTGTTCCAGTGGCTAAGCAAGAGTGAAAAGTAAGACAAATATAAAACTCTAAGGGAGACAGTAACAGATCAATTTTTAGTCATTTGCCTTTCCTAAGTTTATGAAAAAGATATATGATGTGTTTGTGTATATATATATATACACACACACATTTGTATAATTTAATTCTTTCAATAGGAGTTGAAAGAATGCAGTTGCTGCCTACAGAGGAGAATTAACAAAATGATCAGAAAAAGTATCCTGAAAAATGTTGTTTATGTCTATAAGAATTGTTTATCCTTCCAATATTGGCAGAACACCTACAGTTTGGACAGTTTGGAGACTGCTTTTAATAATTGTATACACTTATAGGCTGTCAAAAAAAAGAGGAAAAATCAATCTCTTCAAAAGTTTTATAAAATAGTCACTTGCTTTTTGAAACAGAATACAAAACAACAACAAAAAGTAGGCCTTACTTTCTAGCCAGGGCAATCAATGGCAATAAATGAAGCAAAACACAAAAATGTGATAATCCTCATTCTGTGAATAGAGAGAAGTTTGAGGAAGTAGGGATTGATTCAGGAGGGATAAATTAAGAAAATAATCATTGAGGTATAAAGTCTAAATTTAAAGATGCAGGTAGAAATTTAAGAAAGGAAACTAAGGTATATCCTTCAGGATGAAGTAAATTGTATGAACAAATAAAACCAAATAGAAAGTAAAAAGGAAATAAGGACACACTTTTAAAAAGAACAATGTTATACATAGTTACAAAGAGAGAATATACATTGCTTTTCATAAAGAATTTATTCAGTTTATGAGTTGCAAAGACAATAAAGTCTTATTTCAAGTGAACACTTAATATGTATATATCAGATTTACATCACAAAATTCCCCAAAACTTAGAGTGTTCAAACTATTATATATTATTCCCTATGATTTTACACATCGAGAACTCAGTCATGGATCAGCTGGGTAGTTCCGCCTTATATGATTCATTCTCAGGCCATACATGGAGCTACATTCAACCTGAAACTTGACTGGAGCTGGGTGTCCAACAAGACCTCATTCATATGATTAGAAGTTGATGCCAGCTGTGAACTTTAATTTTCCTCTGCATCATCTCTTTTTCTCTAGTGGTATATAGGTGGTCTTCCAATGGAAGTGATGAAATCTCATAGAAACTAGACAAAAAACAGGTAAACTGTCACTTCTACCCATTTTAATGGTAAAAGTAAATTCAATACAGACATAAGAAAATTAGAAACCAACTCCTTTAAGCATAGTGGGGAGAGAAATCTTTAGTAGCTGCCTTTGGAGAATATTTACCATGGCACATTAGAAATAGTGTGTTATAGATCTACTAGATTTGGTAGATAATGGTTTTTTTTTTCTAAAAAAAAATCTGAAATGATGCAAATCCTAAATTTGTTTAAAAATCCATCTGTAATTTCATAAACTAAAAATTGGCAGGCCAAAAAATTGAATGCTATAGATATACTACTGCCATATGACTTCAGTCAACTTCAGCTGGTAACATAAAATAGCAACCAAACTATGTAAATTATGTTGTAAACAGGTTGCTGTTTATGTGGATTGGAATTTCAGCCACAACTTTAGCAAATGTTTTACTGTTATTTTAATATTGTTCTTATAAGTTAAAATATTCTTTCCACTCTGTAGTAGCAATTCACTAATCTAAGGCTGAAAATACCCCCCCAAATTTATAAACTTTAGAATGTCAGATGTGATAATATAGTATAAACAGGGTCAATTATTATTATATCAGAGAATATCAATGACAATGTAGACATTTTTAATAAAATGAAAAGTGTCAATAAATTTAAAAAAATCTTTTGCAGTAGTTTAGGATTTATAAACTATGGACACTCTACTTATCCCACTTTTCCTTACATATTTTACTTTTATTTTTGTGGAAAATTTGATTTAAAATAGAGTAACCATGTTTCTATTGTACATGCATGTGAATATCCTGTACTGTAACAGAAGGAAAAACTTAAAACCACCGTCTGGTCAGGCAATGTCAAATACAAGAATATTCCATTTTCGAATTTTTCTTACAATTGCATTATTATGTAAGATAAGTGTATTTAATGAATATGAAGTAGAGCCCTACATAAAAAGAATAAACCTCAGGAATAGATATGCAAATACATCAATAAATAAGTTTCACTTTTTGGGTGAACACACTAGAGATAAATGAGTTAGCAGTTCAGAAGCACACATATAAAAGAAGATTGAATTCAGTGATCATGCAAACATTGTGACATTGTGTGTTAAATTGATACACTGAACTCAGACTACACACAACTTTTTACTTAAAACAATACAAAAGTAAACAAAAATATCTAACCAGTCAAGGCGCAGTCTAAAAGAGTTCCTTAATATTATATGTATTACCACTTATATCTAGAAGCATAAAACTAGATTGTGAAATCACTCAATCTTAGAAACAAAGGTAAAAGATGTGAGAGGGAATAATAGGAGGAAGTCACATGCCTTCCTTTATGTTCATCATATGGAGATAAATCTGTTTTTATATGAAAAACCTGTTTTAGAATAAACTTGATCAGCATACTTGTAACATTATACAATAGTCAAATAAAGACTTCTCAGGCTATGCTAAAGAGATAAGACTTTATCTTGAAGGTGGTGAGGAGACCTTAAAGGTTTTTTTTGTTTTTTTGTTTTTTTGTTTTTTTTTTTTGAGACGGAGTCTCGCTCTGTAGCCCAGGCTGGAGTGCAGTGGCCGGATCTCAGCTCACTGCAAGCTCCGCCTCCCGGGTTCACGCCATTCTCCGGCCTCAGCCTCCCGAGTAGCTGGGACTACAGGGGCCCGCCACCTCGCCCGGCTAGTTTTTTGTATTTCTTAGTAGAGACGGGGTTTCACAAGAAAAGTGACAAAATTTAAAAGGTAATGGTGGCACTAAAAAAAAATATAAAGTAGTTCCAGGATATTACAGTAAAAACTCATCATAAAAGTTACAGAGAAATAGAAAGGAATGAATGGAAGTGATAACAGAAGAGATGAAAAAGAATAAATTAATCTGAGATTTATATGGTAGGATTTTAAAAATCAAGGGTTTATTTAATTAGAAAAGACAGAATTAGAAGAGTCCAGTTTGTTACATTTAGATGAAGGTGTCATTAATCAAGATTCATAAAAAAGGAGAAAAAATATTACCAGGGAGATGAGTCCATTTTTGGAAATAGATAATATTTTGAAAGGAGAAATAAGTTATCTTAATTTTCTTTTTAACAACAAAATAAAAACTTTTTATTCTAAATAAATATCAAAACATAAGAGTAGAATCATTACATTTTATTTTAATGTTTATTGTGGGGAAATTAATTTATTCACATAACACATACTGAATAATGCATTATGTATTTTTATTGACTTATATTTCTACCATTATATAATTGGCATAATTTCAGCTGATTGTAAGAAGTTATTACTACTCTTTGACTTATTTCTACAACCTAGAGCAAATAAGTTGCTAACTCTAACATATTTGTTTCTAAACGTAATATGAATTTTCTTTCTTCAGCAAATCACTGTCGTAGAAAAAATAAATGTACTCACGCATTTTGTTCTATAAGTGTTTCAACGAATATGTTCTCACTGATCTTATTTAAAATAAACTTACTACCATATAAAATACATAATTATTGTAGATAGTAAAAAACATCACAGGCTACCATAGAAAAGAAGTGATAAAAATTGGGGAACCAATAAAATTGCTCAAAATGAAAATCGAGAGAAAAATAAAAAGTTTGATAAATAGCCAAAAGCATTGTTACACATTTTGCAGCTTGTCTTCAAGGACGTGTATAATATATTGCCTGATTTTCTCATCACTAAAAACACAAAATTTACTACTGTAGTAATAAGCTTGTCATAAAATAGAATGAAAATCTACTATTCTATACTTTCTAAATGAGAATGTTCCTTAATTAAAATTTACTCTTGAAATTTTGAGGTTACATAAAAATTAATTTTGAGTTTTGACCCACCATTTTTGTATGAATTATGTCTTACTAAATTTTTCTAAATTGCTAAATTTACACGTATATAAATAATTATGTGAATTTTTGCAGTAGCAAGCCTTCAAATTACATATTTAGAGTTTCAAGGGCATCTATTTTCAGATATATATTAGTGTCAACTTTTTAAATGTATACCTTTTTTTTTTTTTTTTTTTTTTTTTTTT
>NC_037669.1:125062182-125081658 GCF_003255815.1 Theropithecus gelada
TTTTTTTTTTTTTTTTTTTTTTTTTTTTTTTTTTTTTTTTTTTTGAGACGGGGTTTTGCTCTGTAGCCGGGGCTGGAGTGCAGTGGCCGGATCTCAGCTCACTGCAAGCTCCGCCTCCCCGGTTTATGCCATTCTCCTGCCTCAGCCTCCCGAGTAGCTGGGACTACAGCGCCCGCCACCTCGCCCGGCTAGTTTTTTGTATTTTTAGTAGAGACGGGGTTTCACCGTGTTAGCCAGGATGGTCTCGATCTCCTGACCTCGTGATCCACCCGTCTCGGCCTCCCAAAGTACTGGGATTACAGGCTTGAGCCACCGCGCGCCCGGCCTTAAATGTATACTTATTTTTCAAAGATAGATTATACTCTTATGGAACATTATTTTTAAAATAATTTGATATTGTTTTAAACACTGCAATAGCTGCTAGATATAACAGTAAACAAAGGAGCTATGGCTGCTACCTCCAGAGATTAATGTTTTAATAACAAAACTGCATGTTTCTATGTAAGTGTCTAGAAAGGAGACTCTATATGAAAATCCTCTCAGATGGAGTGATGCTGAAGCAAATACACGACAAACAAGATGGGACACTAGAAGAAAAGAGAGGTGAGGTTTATTTTTATGGAAGAGAAAGATATACAAAAGCTTAGAGATAAGTAAGAACATGGTGAATTCAAAAAGAAAAAAGAACAGGGCATGGGCTCACACGCCTGTAGTCCCAGCTGTTAAGGAGGTTGAGGCAAGAGAATCATTTGAGCCCAGAGGCTGCAGTGAGCCATGATTGCCCCACTATACTCCGGTCTGTGACCTCAAATCTTAAAAAGTACATTAAAGAAAGAAAATGTGTTAATCCAAGTCTTTGCTATTGTGAATAGTGCCGCAATAAACATACGTGTGCATGTGTCTTTATAGCAGCATAATTTATAATCCTTTGGGTATATCCCCAGTAATGGGATGGCTGGGTCATATGGTACATCTAGTTCTAGATCCTTGAGGAATCGCCATACTGTTTTCCATAATGGTTGAACTAGTTTACAATCCCACCAACAGTGTAAAAGTGTTCCTATCTCTCCACATCCTCCCCAGCACCTGTTGTTTCCTGACTTTTTAATGATCGCCATTCTAACTGGTGTGAGATGGTATCTCATTGTGGTTTTGATTTGCATTTCTCTGATGGCCAGTGATGATGAGCATTTTTTCATGTGTCTGTTGGCTGTATGAATGTCTTCTTTTGAGAAATGTCTGTTCATATCAATTAACCACTTTTTGATGGGGTTGTTTGTTTTTTTCTTGTAAATTTGTTTGAGTTCTTTGTAGGTTCTGGATATTAGCCCTTTGTCAGATGAGTAGATTGCAAAAATTTTCTCCCATTCTGTAGGTTGCCTGTTCACTCTGATGGTAGTTTCTTTTGCTGTGCAGAAGCTCTTTAGTTTAATTAGATCCCATTTGTCAATTTTGGCTTTTGCTGCCATTGCTTTTGGTGTTTTAGACATGAAGTCTTTGCCCATGCCTATGTCCTGAATGGTACTACCTAGGTTTTCCTCTAGGGTTTTTATGGTATTAGGTCTAACATTTAAGTCTCTAATCCATCTTGAATTAATTTTCATATAAGGAGTAAGGAAAGGATCCAGTTTCAGCTTTCTACTTATGGCTAGCCAATTTTCCCAACACCATTTATTAAATAGGGAATCCTTTCCCTATTTCTTGTTTCTCTCAGGTTTGTCAAAGATCAGATGGCTGTAGATGTGTGGTATTATTTCTGAGGACTCTGTTCTGTTCCATTGGTCTATATCTCTGTTTTGGTACCAGTACCATGTTGTTTTGGTTACTGTAGCCTTGTAGTATAGTTTGAAGTCAGGTAGCGTGATGCCTCCAGCTTTGTTCTTTTGACTTAGGATTGTCTTGGAGATGCGGACTCTTTTTTGGTTCCATATGAACTTTAAAGCAGTTTTTTCCAATTCTGTGAAGAAAGTCATTGGTAGCTTGATGGGGATGGCATTGAATCTATAAATAACCTTGGGCAGTATGGCCATTTTCACGATATTGATTCTTCCTATCCATGAGCATGGTATGTTCTTCCATTTGTTTGTGTCCTCTTTGATTTCACTGAGCAGTGGTCTGTAGTTCTCCTTGAAGAGGTCCTTTATATCCCTTGTAAGTTGGATTCCTAGATACTTTATTCTCTTTGAAGCGATTGTGAATGGAAGTTCATTCATGATTTGGCTCTCTGTTTGTCTGTTACTGGTGTATAAGAATGCTTGTGATTTTTGCACATTAATTTTGTATCCTGAGACTTTGCTGAAGTTGCTTATACCTGATGTAAATGACGAGTTGATGGGTGCAGCACACCAACATGGCACAAGTATACATATGTAACAAACCTGCACGTTATGCACATGTACCCTACAACTTAAAGTATAATAATAATAATTTTAAAAAAATTAAAATAAAAAAAGAAAATGTTTTCTACATAGCTAGGGCTTGGAATGTAAGGGGAACAATATCAAAATAGAAGAAAAAACATGAACAGGAATTAGATATTAAACAGCCTCTTAAAACGAGTAAATGGACTTCATCTGTACAGAAAAAGCAATCAAAACTCATCAAAAAGTTCAAACAGGAAAAAACAATTTTACATTTGCATAAAAATCAGATAACTCTTGCTGCAGTGTAGAAGACAACCATAAACAAAAATAGGAATCCCAGAGTCTAATTCAAAGACCCTTTTGGTGGACAGAAATTGGAAAACTGTGGCAGAAACGGCACAGAGAAAAGTAAATAATTTAAATTAAGGATAAAATGTGAAAAATAAACAGAATCAATATAATAGTTGTAGTATTCAAGGCTGAGATTTTTTTTTATTCTGGATCTCTTCCTGTAAGAATACAAATAAAACACTTCTATCATGGATGATAGATTTATGTAACTTAAAATTTGCAAAAATCAACTTACTCTTGTGCCCATTCCCACTATAGAAAGAAAAACATTTCTCAAGAAAATCAATCTACCCAGAGTTTTATCTAATATTAGAAAAAAATACTACTTTTATTAAAAATGTTTAATCACCAGGAATTACCAATAAAATATAAATCAGAGCTGACCTCTCAGTAGAAACAACACAAATAACAAGAGAGCATAATAATATCATCATGATACTCAAAGAAAAAAAAATAAACTGCTAAAAAGAATACTGTATTCATCCAAGATACCTTCAAAAATAAAAGCAAAATAAAGACTTTCCCAGATTAATAATAATGGAGAGAATTTGTTGCTAGTGGAATTGCCTTACATAAAATATTGAAGGATATTCTTCAGAATGAAAGTAAATGATCCCAGGTAGTAGTTAGAATCTACATTAATCAACAAAGAGTGCTGCTAAAGGTCATTTTGTAATTATAAAAGAAGCTAAAATACTCTCTATTCTCCTTTCCTCTATTAATCTATCTAAACAATAATTGTATAGAAAAATATGTATATGTGCTATTGGACTTATAATATATACAAATGTAATTCACATGTAATATATTTGCCAATAGAAGAACAAAGGAGTTGGGCGGGAAGAACACTTTAATGAGCTAAAAGGTCATTACAGTTGGTAAAATAATTATAAAAATATATTGTTAGGCTTGTAACATTAATGAATAGGGTATGTATAACAATAATATTACAAAAATAGGCAAAGGGAATACAGCTATATTTTCATAACATTTTTCTGTTATTAATCTAGTATAAATCTAAAGCTCACAAGAATATCTTGAAATATATATTTAAAAACCCTAGAGCAAGCACTAGAAATATAAATATATAGTAAACTATAGTGAAGAAATCATTAATAAAATTAAAATGTTACATTAGAAAATATTCACTTAACACAAAATAAAGCAGTACAGGATCAACAGAGGAGCAAAAAGACTTGAGACACAGAGCAAAGAAATAATAAAATGCAAAGATAAATCCAACCATATTAATATTATTGTTGCATTTGAATGGATTTAAAATTCCATTCAAAAGGCACAGATTTCCATACTGGATAATATCAATGACCTAACTACATGTTGTCTATAAATGACATGCTAAAGATTCAAGTACACAGCTAGACTGAAATAAAAAGAAGGAAAGCAAAGCATAGCAAGCTAGCAGTAAACATAGGAGGCTAAAGTGGCTTCACTAATATCATACGAAATAAACTTTAACAACAAAAAGATAGCAGTTATAAATAGGGGTATTTTATAATGATTAAAAAGGGTCAATTCATCAGAAAACTATAACAACTATAAGCATACATGCACCAAATAACAGAGTACCAAAATGCATGCAGCCAGACAGATAGAAATAAAGGAGAAAATAGGCAAGTAAAACAATAATACTTGGAGACCAAAACACTTCACTTCCAATAATGGATAGAATACTAGACAAAAGAAATAAAAGACCTATACAACACTATAAACTAACAATACCTAACAGATTTTAAAGAACTAGAATTAGAATTAGAATGTATATTCTTTAAATAGTATGGGACCTTTCCAGATAGACAATATGGTACTTTATAAAACAGCTTCATTAAATAATTTAAAAATACAAGTGTGTTCTCTGATTGGAATAAAAGAAAAATAGAAATTAATATAATAAAAAAATGGAAGAAACTCACAGGCATTTAAAAATTAAACAACACATTCCTGAATAACTATTAGGTCAAAGAATAAAGAAAATGAGAAATCAAAAATGCTTTGAAATGAATTAAAAGTAAGAAAAATCATACCAAAATTATGGAACACGATTACAACAGAGCTTTAAGAAAAATGTATAGCAGTAAATAACTATATTAAGAAATAATAAATATCTTAACTTTCCACTATAAGACATTGACAATATAGCAAATTTTACCCAAAGCAAGGAAAAGAAATTAAAAAATAAAAGTTTGAGCAAACATTGAAGTTCAAAAGCGAAAATAATCAATAAATCCAAAACTTGTTATTTTAAAAGATTAACAAAATTGACAAAACTCTAACTAAATTGACCAAGGATAAAAGAATATTTAGATTACTAGAATGAGAAATGAAAGAAGAGACTACTACTGGTATTACAGAAAGGCAAAGAAGAATAAAATGAATGATATAAGAATTAAAATTGGATACCATACATGAAATGAGAAACTTCATAAGAAGACACAAACTACCAAAGCAGACTCAAGAAGAAATCAGCAATCAGAATAATACTATAACAATTGAAGTCATTTAGTTAGTAATCAACAAACTATCTACAACAAAAGACCCAGGTAAACATGGCTTTTTCTCTGAATTCTAACAAATGTTTAAAAAATAATGCAGACCAACTTTTTACACAATCTTTAAAAAATAGAAAGAAAACAAAAACATTTTTAATTCACTTTATAAATCCAGCATTACCCAGATACCAATACCAAACACATACAACATAAGAAAGGCCAATTAGAGACCAATGTCTGTTATGAATATGAATGCAAAAATTCTCAATAAAATCCTAGCAAACCAAATACAGAAACGAATAAAAATAATTATATACCACGACCAAGTAGGATTTATCTTAAAGAGGTTTTGTAATATTTGAAAAAATAATTAATACATTATTTTAACAGAATAAGAACAAAACTTACATAATTGTCTCAACAAATGCAGAAATAATACTTTTTAAAAATGAGCACTTTTTCATGATTAAAAAAATAAAAAAAAACAAAAACCTCTTAGCTAACAAAGAGTGCAAGGAAATTCCCTCAAACTGATAAAAGTCATACATGGAAAGTTCTCACATGTTATCATATATAATGATAAAAGACAAAATGCTCCTTTCCTAAGATCAGGAGCAAAATAGGAATGTTTATTCTTGCCATTTATGTCCTACATTCAGCTGATAGTAAAAAAAAAAAAAAAAAAAAAAGGTGAAATAAAAGCCATCTAGATTTGACTTGAAGAAGTAAAACTATCACCATTTGCAGGTAACATGATCTTGTATGCAGAGAAACCTAATTAACACATGAAAAACTATTAGAATTTATGAGTTCAGCAACATTTTACAAGATTAATACATAAAATTCAGTTGTATTTTATACACTTGCAGTGAGTAATCTGGAAATAAATTAGGAAAACATGCCTTTTGAAGTAGAATATAAAAGAATAAAGTACTTAGAAATAAAACTTAGCAAAAGAAGTGCAAAACTTATACCCTCAAACTATAAAGCACTCTTTAAATAGATTAAAGAAGATCTAAATAAATTAGAAAACATCCCATGTTCATGGATCAAAGCCTTAACATTGTTAACATGGCAGTATTTCGCAAGATAATCTATAGATACAAAAAATCTCTATTTAAATATAACTACTTTGTAAAAATTGATAAGCTGATTCTAAAACTCAGCTTATGGTAATTGTAAAGGATGCAAATTACCAAAACAACTCTGAAAAAGAAACAGGTAGAAGAATTCATACTTACCAATTTTATGACATAGTACAAAGCAGTGGTAACTGAGATTATGGTATGGCACAAGTATAAACATACAGATCTATCAAATAAAATCATGTTTCTAAAAAGGCTCATACACCTGACATTTAAGACATGTGGCAAGACCATTCAATGAGAAAATAATAGTCTGTTAAACAAATACTCATGGGACCACTGGATAGCCACTTGCAAAAGAATGAAGTGGGATTCCCATCTCACACTCTCTATAAAAAATGGACTCAAAATGGATCAAAGGTCTAAATAAGTGTAAAAAAATAAAAATTTGGAAGAAAATACAGGTGTTATTCTTTATGACAAGCAGAAAGAGGAGCCCGATAAATTAAACTTTAACGAAATAAAATTTTGTGCTTCAAAGAACATCAAGAAAATGAAAAGGCAGGTCATAGAATGGGAGAAAATATCTTTAAGTTATATATGTATTAAGGGATTTGTATCCATAATAAAGAACTCTTTAAAGCTTATTTACCTTTATTAGGTAAATAACGATGTTAAAAGTAAGCACAAGTTCTTAATAGATATTTTTCCAAGGAAGATGTAAAAATGGCCAAAAAGCACATGAAAAGATTCTTGCCATCTATAGTCATCAGGAAAATTAAAATCAAAACCACAACGAGTTGTCACTTTACACACACTACAATGACGAGAATCAACAAGGTAGAGAACAACTGTTGCCAAGGATGTGCAGAAATTGCAACTCTCGTGTACTTCTGGTGGTATCTGAAGATGGTGCAGATAGCTGCACCATCTTGATGAAACAGGGTGTCAGTTTCTTTCTCTTCAGTTGCTCTCATTATTCTTACTCTATTGACCATTCTCGAATTCGCCATAGCCCTTAATGAGGCTTATGTCTTTATACTACTAGTAAGCCTTTATCTGTATGATAATACAAAATGACCCACCAAACACATGCCTACCATATAGTCAAACCCAGCCCCTGACCACTAACAGGAGCTCTCTCAGCTCTCCTAATAACATCTGGCCTGGCCATGTGATTTAACTTTAACTCTATTACTCTTTTCACTCTAGGCCTACTAGCCAACACACTGATTATATACCAATAATGATGTGACATTATCCGAGAAACTACATTTCAAGGCCACCATACAACAATTGTCCAAAAAGGCCTCTGATATGGAATAATTCTGTTTATCTCAGAAATATGATTCTTTTCCAGTTTCTTCTGTGCATTCTACCACTCTAGTCTAACCCCAACTCCAGAATTAGGGGGAGATTGACCCCTAACAGGCATTAATTCCCCTTAACCCTTTAGAAGCATCCCTCCTGAATACATCTGTATTACTTGCCTCAGGTGTAAACTTCAGTGAAAACTTCAATTATTTGGGTTCACCACAGCCTGATAGAAGGTAGTCAAAAGCAGATAATTCAAGCACTATCCATCACAATTACTTTAGGTATTTACTTCACCCTCCTACAAATCTCAGAATGTTTTCAGGTCCGCTTTACTAACTCTGATGGAATCTACAGCTCAACATTCTTCATAGTCACAGACTTTCATGGACTTCACGTTATTATCAGATCAACACTTCTCACTATCTGCATCCTCCACCAACTAAAATTCCACTTTACATCCAACCACCACTTTGGCTTTGAAGCCACCACCTGATATTGACACTTCATTGATGTAGCATGACTATTCTTATACATCTGTACCTACCCATGAAGATCCTACTTTTAGTATAAACAGTACCATTGACTTCCAATCAATTAGTTTTGATAACATCTGAAAGAGAGTAATTAACCTGACACTAGCCCTAGTATCCGATACTTTACTGGCCGTATTACTACTAATAATTACATTTTGACTCCCACAACTTAATATTTTCATAGAAAAATCCAGCCCCTACGAATGCGGATTTGACCCAATAACCTCTGTCCACATCCCCTTTTTAATAAAATTATTCCTAGTAGCCATCACATTTCTCCTCTTTGACTTGGAAATCACTCTACTATTACCCTGCCATGAGCCCTTCAAACAAATAACTTGACACTAATAATCAGCATAGTCCTTATACTAGTTACCATTTTAATCCTAGGCTGGACTTATGAATGAGCCCAAAAAAGATTAGATTGAGTTGAATTGGTAAATAGTTTAAGTCAAAATAAATGATTTCAACTCATTAGATTTTGATAGACCATATTTACCAAATGTCCTATATTTACATCAATATTATATTAGCATACACCATGTCACTGCTAGGAATATGAGCCTACTGATCCCACCTAATATCATCCCTATTATGCCTAGCAGCTATAATAGTATCAATATTTATCATAAAATACTCTTATAACTTTAAACATACATTTTGTTCTAGTATCCATAATATCCATCATCCTCCTAGTATTGGCTGCCTGCAAAGCTGCAGTGGGCCTTGCCTTACCAGTTTTAATCTCCAACACATAATGGCCTAGATTACATACAAAATCTAAATTTACTTCAATGCTAAAATTATTATTCCAACAATTATACTATTACAAATGACATGATTCTCTAAAAATTCTATAATTTGATTCCTAACCATAGCCTACTCATCAGCCTCATTATTCTACTATTTTTTAACCAATTCAACGATAACTCATCTAACTTCTCATTAATCTTCTCTTCTGAGCCAGAAGAGAAGCCCTTTACTCCCTATATATGCTAATCACAACACAATGAGGAACACTTGCATATTATATCAACAGTATTAAACCTTCTCTTACATGAGAAAATACATTAATACTTATACATCTTGCACCTATCTTCCTATTATCCTTAAACCCTAAAATTATTATGGGATTTGCATGCTGTAGCTATAGTTTAACTAAAACATTAGATTGTGGATCTAATAATAGAAGTCTGCAACTTCTTATCTACCAAGAAAGTGTGCAAGAACTGCTAACTCATGCCCCCTTGGGCATGAGTTACCTAGGGAAACAGGGTGTCAGTTTCCTAAATGAATAAACTTAGAGATACTGTATGACTCAGTATTTTTACTCTGTACATATGCACCCAACTGCAATGTAAATATATGTTCACATAGAAAGTTGTATATGAATGTTTGTACCAATGTTACTCATACTAGCCATATGTTAGAAACAACACGAATGACTACTAGAAAATGAATAGATTAACAAAGTTGGTACAGTTACCAAAAAACCCACATATTATGTAATTCCATTGATATGAAAGTCCTGAATATGAAAATACATAGAAACAGTAGATTAGGGGTTGTTTAAGGTTGAATGTGGGCACAAGAATTATGATATTGGAAGCAGGGTTGATAAAAGATACAAGGTTTCATCTGAGGTTATGAAAATATTTTAAAATTGACTGTGGTGACATTTGCACACATCTATGAATAATATATCAATATATATTCTTGATAATAAATCTCAGTAAACTAGAAGTAGAGAACTTCCTCAATCTGGTAAGGAAACTATGGAAAATTTTTACTAACGTGGTATTTAACGGCTATATTCTAAGCACTTTCTCCTTACTATTAGATGGAAGGCATGCATATATACTTTCACCACTTATCTTTGATATTTTACTGGAGTATTAACCTAAAGAGTAATTTAAAAAAATAATTTTAAATATATATGGAAAGACAAGAAAGGAAGAAGTGAAACTGTCTCTATTTTCAAACGACATGATTGTTTATATAAAAATGTAAAGCATTTTTTAAAAGTGTTAGATTTAATGTGATTTTTAAATAAGATTATGGTTGCAAGATCAATATAAACAAATACAACTCTTTTTTTTTTTTTTTTGAGACAGAGTCTCGCTCTGTCGCCCAGGCTGGAGTGCAGTGGCGCATCTCTGCTCACTGCAAGCTCAGCCTCCCGGGTTCATGCCATTCTCCTGCCTCAGCCTCCAGAGTAGCTGGGACTACAGGCGCCCGCCACCAGGCCCGGTTAATTTTTGTATTTTTTTAGTAGAGACGGGGTTTCACCGTGTTAGCCAGTATGGTCTCCATCTCCTGACCTCATGATCTGCCCTCCTCGGCCTCCCAAAGGGCTGGGATTACAAGTGTGAGCCACCGCGCTCAGCCTGAAATATTAAATTGTTAAAATGTTGCTCTCTCTAAATTGATGCACAGATCCAATAAAATTTCAATAATAATTTCAGGAGATTCTAAAAATAGATACTGACAAATGGATTCTAAAATTTATAAGGAGTAGGAAAAAAGCCCTATTATTGCCAAAACTATTTTTGAAAAGAAAAAGATTAGATAATTTATACTACATGAATTGAAAACTTATTTAAAAAAAAAAAACTACTGTAATGAAGACCGTGGTATTGTCATAAAGATAGAAAAACAGAACAATAGAATAGAATTTTAAAAATAGAATTAGAGACATGTATACATGTCATTTATAAAGACAGTGTTACAACAGTTCCTTAGAAAATGGAAAGACTTTTCCACAAATGGGACTGAAAACAAGTGTACGTTATTATAGGTAAAAAGAGCCTTATTGCTTTCAGAAATGGACTCAAATGGATGGAGTATGGATCTAACCCTAATGGTTAAACTATAAAAAAACCTCTCAAAATACAAATGTCTTCATGACCAAGTAGGTGTCTCAGTAAGCTCAGACTGCCATAACAAGACACCATAGACTGGGTGGCTTATAAACAACAGAAATTTATTTCTTACAAATCTGGAGATGGGAAACCCTAGATAAGGGCGCCAGCATGGTAGGGTTTGGATGACGGCCCTCTTCCAAGTTGCAGACTGCCATCTTCTCCGTGTTTCTTCACATGGTAGAAAGACAATGAGAGAGCTCTCTGAGGATCTTTTCATTAGGCCACTAATTCTATTCATGAGGGTTCCATCTTCATGATTTAATTACCTCCCAGAGAAACTGCTTCCTAATTCAGTCACATTGGGGGTTAAGGCTTTTTTTTTTTTTTTTTTTTTTGGGTGGTGGTGGTGGTTGTTGGTTTTGTTTTGTTTTTAGATGGAATCTTGCTCTGCACTGAGTGCAGTGGTAAGATCTTGGCTAACTGCAACCTCTGCCTCCCGGGTTTCTGCAATTCTCCTGCCTCAGCCTTCCTAGTAGCTGGGATTACAGGTGCGTGCCACCACACTGGGCTACTTTTTAAATTATTTTTAGTAGAGTCAGGGTTTGCCATGTTGGCCAGGCTGGTCTCGAACTCCTAACCTCAAGTGATCTGCCTGCCTCAGCCTCCCAAAGTGCTAGGATTACAGGCATGAGCCAAGAAGCCTGGCCTAAGTGTATGAGTTTTGAGGGGACACAAATAGTAAGAATTTATAAGATAGGACACATAAGGCAATAATCATAAGAAATATATGAATTAAACTTATTGAAATTAAATCTTCATTGAAGGACATTACTGAGAAAATTGATAAAAATATACATCTGGTAACTAGTATGAGGAATGTATAAAGAAATCCTGCACATAAATTTTAAAAAGGAAATAGATGTACAAAAAGCTTGACCTTTCACAAAGGAAAATACAAATAGTCCAACAATCAATTAAAAAGTCATTTTTATCATTGTTAGTCATCAGGAAAATGCAAATATAAAAGTATAATAAGATATTATACACTACTAGTAGAATGACTAAAATTAAAATGATTATAAATAAAAATATTAACGATGTAGAATAACCATAATTCTTACACATTGCTGATCGAAAGGTTAAACTGTATAACCACTTTAGAGAATCTTTTGGCAGTTTATTTTAAAGTTAAGCTTGCACCTACTCTTTGAGTCAGCAATTCTACTTCTGGATCTCCAAGAAAAATAAATACCTATATAGACAAAATGACTTGTATAGAAATATTCATACATTAATACCTGGAAATAACCTAAATATCCATCAATAGGGCAAATGCATAAACAATATTTATTATATCCTGGCAATAGAATACTACTGAGTACTTAAAAAAATACTGATATACAACCACATGAATGAATCTCATAAACATTATGCTTATGACAAGATATGATTGTATCTTTATTCAGATCTAAAATGGAAAAAAAATAGTCTATGATAAAAACTGAACGAGAGTTGTGGTTGTTTCTGTTAAAGGACTTTACTATGAAGAAACTTAAAAAACATTTCCGAGAGAGACAAAAATGTGTGTGTGTGTGTGTGTGTGTGTGTTTGTGTGTATGTTGTGTATCCTAAGAAGATTAATTTTATTTGTCTAAATTCATTAAGTTGTATATTTTATATTTGCTTTTAAACATACACAAATTCACTGCAAAAATGTAATTTCAAATAACCAAAATTAATAACAAAATTCAGGGTTGTTATGAAAATTAAATACATTATTACCTCTAAAGCTTTTGGTAGAACAAACAAAATGTAGTAAACTTGACAGATTTTAAATGAAGAGGAAAGATTAGAGTTACTTGCTTTTTAAAAATTTTCATTTAAACTTAGAATTTAGTGAAAAAAAATTATTTTCTCTGAAGGACAAGCAAATCAGCAAAAAACTATAATAAAGTAAAAACATCTAAAAATTCAAGTCAAATATACAGACAACATAAATCTCTTAGGCTATGTCTATTCTGTATTCCTCTCTGGAGTCCATTCTGTAGACAAAGCTAGTTATTTTAGAAATGCTAAATAAATTATTAATGCTTTATTTTTGTCAAATAACAGGCTTTATATATTTTACAATAAAGTATAATATAAATTCCAATTTAAGCTTTAATCAAATTCAAACACTGATGACCACTGCTTAACTATGTCTAAAAGTGATTTTTTTATAGAATTGAAGTCATCAATGTTGTTTTTTAAAAAAATAAATTTTCATAACTATATTTCAAAATAGATCTTTCTTGAAACCAATTATGTCTATTTTTTTCAATATAGATCCCCTATATTTATTTATATATGTATTTTTTCAATACACAGATACCCTATAACAAGAACATATATTTAAAGGAGTATGTTATGTTTTCTTGGATGTTTAGCTTAAAACATATGGCCATACACTATGAAAAAAACATAGCTGCAAACTGTAAAAGTATAAATATTTTAGATGTTTCAGTGCAAAAAATGACCAAAATAAAATTACTTTGTGTGATTGTTAAGATAAATGTAGTTAACCCTACACTATATCTTAATAAACAGAAGATAATAACTTGCTGGCCAATTTCATTTCATTTCAAACTTTACAAATTGCTATCTCTATATTGTAGAAAAGTACCTTTTCATTGTCATGACATACCATGCTTTATGTATGGAATTTAAGAAGCCATAACGAAGGGAACACACCTATTAAAAAAAATAAAATAAAATAAAATAAAATAAAATAAAATAAAAAAACTTCCATAAAATGCCCTTACATGCTTAAGTTACATTACGAGACTAATCAGAAGTAATATTCTTGCATGAATTAACACACTTTATTACAATTTATAATAAAAATAATAAAATGTAAGGCAAAGGTTTAAAGAGATATGATTCATATAAAACTACAAGGCATAGAAAATAACATTTTCTAGGTTTGAAACAGAGTTTTGAACTTCATTAGTACCATTCAAAACATTTTATATCTAGCAGATTTTAAATAAGAAAAAGAAATACTGTTGTCATTTACAATTAGCCATTACAGCCTCTTTAAAACAGAATTCTGTGACATGTGGAATATTCTCAGTAAATTTTCAACAGATTTTGAACATGTACTCAATTGTAAAGTTTTAAAAATTAACTAGAGAAAGGACAAATACTTCCAAAGTCACAGATAAAAATAATTTTGTAAATTTTCTTTAATTTCTTTAACAAAAACTGAAAACAAAAATTAATGTTAACTTTTAAGAGTTATGAAGACAAATATTAAATAATTGAGACAACTTACCTGCTTAAGACTACAAAATCAGTTAATTATAAATTTGCCAAAATTATTCCCTTAAATGAAGTGAGAAATTAATTATAGAAATCACTTTAGTAGCTGGAGGCAGATAAGTTTGTCAGATAAAAACTCTAACCTTCATGAAATGCCAATGTTTCTTTAGCTGACACCTCTGACCTAACATTATCTATTTTATTTCTCTTGTATTGTTCATTCCTCTATATCTCACTCTTTAAGACAGCCTTTGGATAGTCTACAGGAGACTAATCTCCAAATTATCTCTTGCAGGTAACAGCTGCTCTGGCAATCCAAACAGCTGTAGAAAGTGTAAACAATTGTCATCAAGCTGGGTTAATGAGAGTTTATAGCAATGTTCTAGAGAGTTAACAGCTGCAGCTTTGGGTGTCACAAGCTTTTCGAGTTTTCTAATGTCTCTTCATCACCAACCATTTTCTTGTCATTTGATCTCATTTATAAGATTTTTTTCTATGAATTCCTCTGAATTATAATATCTTTTAAAAACTCACTTGGATTTGGCCGGGCGCGGTGGCTCAAGCCTGTAATCCCAGCACTTTGGGAGGCCGAGATGGGTGGATCACGAGGTCAGGAGATCGAGACCATCCTGGCTAACACGGTGAAACCCCGTCTCTACTAAAAATACAAAAAACTAGCCGGGCGAGGTGGCAGGCGCCTGTAGTCCCAGCTACTCGGGAGGCTGAGGCAGGAGAATGGCGTGAACCCGGGAGGCGGAGCTTGCAGTGAGCTGAGATCCGGCCACTGTACTCCAGCCTGGGCGGCAGAGCAAGACTCCGTCTCAAAAAAAAAAAAAAAAAAAACTCACTTGGATTTATAAAAGGACAGAATATTCTATATTTTCCAGTATTCTTCCCTTCTCCAAGATAAGATCTCCAAATATTATAATCAACAAGGTGTTATTTTTGAAATAGAAAATAATGAATAAAAGTGTGTCTCATCACACACACACAAACACACACACAACTTTTCTGTCCAATATCTATTTCTCATAAAAGCTCAGACACAGAGGCAATGGAAAACAGTGATAATTTCTTGCACATCTTTCCATACCACTTTTAAAGATTAAATATTTCCTCAACTTAAATATTAGAAGCTTTATAATCTCTCTTATTTTTAGACAGGGTCTGTTTCTCACTTAGGCAGGAGTGCAGTTGTGCTGTAACAGCTCACTAGATCCTTGACCTCTGGAACTCGAGCAATTCTGCCACCCCCAGCCTCCTAATTAGCTGGGACTACAGGTGTGCACCACCAAGTCCAACTAATTTTTTTATTTTTATTTTTTATAGAAATAGCATCTCGCTATGTTGTCCAGGCTGGACTCAAACTCCTAGGCTCAAGGAACCTTCCTGCCACAGACTCCCAAAGTGTTGGGATTACAGGTGTGAGCCATCACTCCAGTCTTTATGTTCTTTTATACAGAAATTTACATGTCTGTTTTCCCACCTAAATTGCACTTGCATTTGCAATAAACTTAGCTAAATTTTAGCTGTTTCTTTAAATCTAATGTTACTATTATTTGGTTTCTATTCAAAACCAGTAGAAATATAGCACCATTCTGATAATCTGTTTGCATTCATTTACCGTTGAACGAGTCACAATACGAGGTCCTCTGTTACTCAGGCATTTAGATTGCATATATCTTGCATTATATTAATAGGTAGTCAGCATAAATGACTATCATATAGCATGACTTCGCAAACTAAAAGAAATAATCAGAGTCATACTGTACTTTAATAATTCTGTCTCTGGGGGCCTTTGCCCTTGTCACAGGTAAAGTACATTAGAGTAACGAAACTTAATGTCAAATGGTAGAGATCACTTTTCAGTAGGAAATGACACTTTGTTCTCTACAACAGAAGTTGTAAAGCAGACTCTTGGGTACCCAAAGATATATGGGGACCCAGTAGTCATTTACGTGTCTCATTTTGATGTTACAGAAACACTCACCTTCAGGTTTGATATTGAACATCATATTGACTCAAGTACTAGAGTACTAGTGCAAGTCAAAAGATTGAAAGTCTATGAACAGTGAAATGAGGAATGTGGGAGGGTGAGAGAAAAATTGATGAGCAGTGCAGCAGAGAATTACAATATAATTTCCTATGGAAAAATTGAGCTTGAAGGGATAAAGAGCTTTGTAAAAGTAAATGGTGAAAAAGAATGTTGCTTCTGCACATAGACTTCTTACAAAACTTTATTTCTTTTGGCTGGCAAAAACACTTATTTTGTGCTTTTGTTTAAAAAAAAAATCTATATTAAATAAATATTTCTTTCATAATAAGAATATACTCAGACAATGACTTTTCTGTCATTCAGTAACTAAGTGTGTGTACACCAGGAAGAGCTCAGAGCATATATTAGATGAAAAACAAAGAAATACACAGTGTTTGATATCACAGGAGGAATTTAACAGATATATATGTATATATATATAATTTTTCAATGTTTGCCTGCAATTAGAACCTTAAATTTAGGGAAAGAGATACGTAATATGCAGTTGTAGTATATGAAAAATCACATTTAAAAGATTTAAAATTGAAAAGAATTTGGGGGTATGCCAGTGATTTAAGGTACAATAGATTTAATTTCATAATTGAAGCTTATTTTCTAGATTCACTTATGTAACTGAAATATCAGTTTGCCTTTAATCCAAAATAGTAAATTGAGTTATTTGCATTATTAAATACCTGTTATTAAACATATCTTTAGCTTTTTATCATAAGCATCATCATCCACTGATTACAGATGAGGCTATTTTATAGTTGGCACAGAACACTATTCAGAAGCCTCTGCTTATAAGTGCTTTTGCATTTTAATAAGGAATAAAAGTAATTCAGACAAGGGTAGATTCTGTCCTAGGCATTTGTCATTACATATTTCCAGTTATTATATCATTATTCTGCATCATTCACCAGAGAACATTATTCTATATGCTAAATTGAGTGATGCACTAAAGTGACAAAACTTTAATCTCCACTAAAATTTTAAGACATACAGCTATATTTGGCTGAGGAAGCTGTCACTGATTCATTTATAGATTTTTCCCCAGCTGCAATAAAGTTGTAGACATTCCTTCAAGCCTATCATACATTAAAAAGAACAGTGCTTCAATTAATTCAATTTCCAGGAGAAGGAGCTGGAAATAAAATTACTTGAACAGGATGTGGTTTAGTAAGTTAAGGAAACAATCACCTTTTAAAATTCAACAATAGGAATAGGAACAGCTCCAGTCTCCAACTCCCAGTGCCAGCAACACAGAAGACCGGTGATTTCTGCATTTTCAACTGAGTTACTGGGTTCATCTCACTAGGGAGTGCCAGACAATCAGTGCTGGTCAGCTGCTGTAGCCCGACCAGCGAGAGCTGAAGCAGGGCAAGGCATCGCCTCACCTGGAAGGGCAAGAGGAAAGGGAATCCCTTTTCCTAACCAGGGGAACTGAGACACACAACACCTGGAAAATCGGGTAACTCCCACCCCAATACTGCGCTTTAAGCAAACAGGCACACCAGGATATTATATCCCACACCTGGCCGGGAGGGTCCCACGCCCACGGAGCCTCCCTCATTGCTAGCACAGCAGTCTGCCATCTAACCACAAGGCAGCAACGAGGCTGGGGGAGGGGCACCCGCCATTGCTGAGGCTTAAGTAGGTAAACAAAGCCGCTGGGAAGCTCGAACTGGGTGGACCCCACAGCAGCTCAAGGAAACCTGCCTGTCTCTGTAGACACCACCTCTGGGGACAGGGCACAGTAAACAACAAAAGCAGCAGAAACCTCTGCAGATGCAAATGACTCTGTCTGACAGCTTTGAAGAGTGCAGTGGATCTCCCAACATGGAGGTTGAGATCTGAGAAGGGACAGACTGCCTGCTCAAGTGGGTCCCTGACCTCTGAGTAGCCTAACTGGGAGACATCCCCCATTAGGGGCAGTCTGACACCCCACACCTCACAGGATGGAGTACACCCCTGAGAGGAAGCCTCCAAAGCAAGAAACAGACAGGTACACTCGCTGTTCAGCAATATTCTATCTTCTGCAGCCTCTGCTGCTGACACCCAGGCAAACAGGGTATGGAGTGGACCTCAAGCAATCTCCAACAGACCTACAGCTGAGGGTCCTGACTGTTAGAAGGAAAACTATCAAATAGGAAGGACACCTACACCAAAACCCCATCAGTAAGTCACCAACATCATCAAAGACCAGAGGCAGATAAAACCACAAAGATGGGGAAAAAGCAGGGCAGAAAAGCCGGAAATTCAAAAAATAAGAGCGCATCTCCCTCGGCAAAGGAGCACAGCTTATTGCCAGCAATGGATCAAAGCTGGACGGAGAATGACTTTGACGAGATGAGAGAAGAAGGCTTCAGTCCATCAAACTTCTCAGAGCTAAAGGAGGAATTACGTACCCAGTGCAAAGAAACTAAAAATCTTGAAAAAAAAGTGGAAGAATTGATGGCTAGAGTAATTAATGCAGAGAAGGTCATAAACGAAATGAAAGAGATGAAAACCATGACACGAGAAATACGTGACAAATGCACAAGCTTCAGTAACCGACTCGATCAACTGGAAGAAAGAGTATCAGCAATTGAGGATCAAATGAACGAAATGAAGCGAGAAGAGAAACCAAAAGAACAAAGAAGAAAAAGAAATGAACAAAGCCTGCAAGAAGTATGGGATTATGTAAAAAGACCAAATCTACGTCTGATTGGGGTGCCTGAAAGTGAGGGAGAAAATGGAATCAAGTTGGAAAACACTCTTCAGGATATCATCCAGGAGAACTTCCCCAACCTAGTAGGGCAGGCCAACATTCAAATCCAGGAAATACAGAGAATGCCACAAAGATACTCCTCGAGAAGAGCAACCCCAAGACACATAATTGCCAGATTCACCAAAGTTGAAATGAAGGAAAAAATCTTAAGGGCAGCCAGAGAGAAAGGTCGGGTTACCCACAAAGGGAAGCCCATCAGACTAACAGCAGATCTCTCGGCAGAAACTCTACAAGCCAGAAGAGAGTGGGGGCCCATATTCAACATTCTTAAAGGAAAGAATTTTCAACCCAGAATTTCATATCCAGCCAAACTAAGTTTCATAAGTGAAGGAGAAATAAAATCCTTTACAG
>NC_037669.1:125081668-125100472 GCF_003255815.1 Theropithecus gelada
GCACTTATTCCAAAATTGACCACATAATTGGAAGTAAAGCACTCCTCAGCAAATGTACAAGAACAGAAATGATAACAAACTGTCTCTCAGACCACAGTGCAATCAAACTAGAACTCAGGACTAAGAAACTCAGTCAAAACCGCTCAACTACATGGAAAGTGAACAATCTGCTCCTGAATAACTACTGGGTACATAACGAAATGAAGGCAGAAAAAAAGATGTTCTTTGAAACCAATGAGAACAAAGATACATCATACCAGAATCTCTGGGACACATTTAAAGCAGTGTGTAGAGGGAAATTATTGCACTAAATGCCCACAAGAGAAAGCAGGAAAGATCTAAAATTGACACTCTAACATCACAATTAAAAGAACTAGAGAAGCAAGAGCAAACGCATTAAAACGCTAGCAGAAGGCAATAAATAACTAAGATCAGAGCAGAACTGAAGGAGATAGAGACACAAAAAACCCTCCACAAAATCAATGAATCCAGGAGTTGGTTTTTTGAAAAGATCAACAAAATTGACAGACCACTAGCAAGACTAATAAAGAAGAAAAGAGAGAAGAATCAAATAGACGCAATTAAAAATGATCAAGGGGATATCACCACCAACCCCACAGAAATACAAACTACCATCAGAGAATACTATAAACACCTCTATGCAAATAAACTAGAAAATCTAGAAGAAATGGGTAATTTCCTGGACGCTTACACTCTTCCAAGACTAAACCAGGAAGAAGTTGAATCCCTGAATAGACCAATAGCAGGCTCTGAAATTGAGGCAATAATTAATAGCCTACCAACCAAAAAAAGTCCAGGACCAGATAGATTCACAGCTGAATTCTACCAGAGGTCCAAGGAGGAGCTGGTACCATTCCTTCTGAAACTATTCCAATCAATAGAAAAAGAGGGAATCCTCCCTAATTCATTTTATGAGGCCAACATCATCCTGATACCAAAGCCTGGCAGAAACACAACAAAAAAAGAGAATTTTAGACCAATATCCCTGATGAACATCGATGCAAAAATCCTCAATAAAATACTGGCAAACCGAATCCAGCAGCACATCAAAAAGCTTATCCACCATGATCAAGTGGGCTTCATCCCTGGGATGCAAGGCTGGTTCAACATTCGCAAATCAATAAACATAATCCAGCATATAAACAGAACCAAAGACAAGAACCACATGATTATCTCAATAGATGCAGAAAGGGATTTTGACAAAATTCAACAGCCCTTCATGTTAAAAACGCTCAATAAATTCGGTATTGATGGAACGTACCTCAAAATAATAAGAGCTATTTATGAC
The DNA here is from genome assembly GCF_003255815.1 of Theropithecus gelada. NCBI lineage: Eukaryota > Metazoa > Chordata > Mammalia > Primates > Cercopithecidae > Theropithecus > Theropithecus gelada. The sequence continues at coordinate 125,082,978 of NC_037669.1, forward strand.
AAACCCACAGCCAATATCATACTGAATGGTCAAAAACTGGAAGCATTCCCTTTGAAAACTGGCACAAGACAGGGATGGCCTCTCTCACCACTCCTATTCAACATAGTGTTGGAAGTTCTGGCTAGGGCAATCAGGCAAGAGAAAGAAATAAAGGGTCTTCAGTTAGGAAAAGAAGAAGTCAAAGTGTCCCTCTTTGCAGATGACATTATTGTATATTTAGAAAACCCCATTGTCTCAGCCCAAAATCTCCTTAAGCTGATAAGCAACTTCAGCAAAGTCTCAGGATACAAAATTAATGTGCAAAAATCACAAGCATTCTTATACACCAGTAACAGACAAACAGAGAGCCAAATCATGAATGAACTTCCATTCACAATGGCTTCAAAGAGAATAAAATACCTAGGAATCCAACTTACAAGGGATGTAAAGGACCTCTTCAAGGAGAACTACAAACCACTGCTCAGTGAAATCAAAGAGGACACAAACAAATGGAAGAAAATACCATGCTCATGGATAGGAAGAATCAATATCGTGAAAATGGCCATACTGCCCAAGGTTATTTATAGATTCAATGCCATCCCCATCAAGCTACCAATGACTTTCTTCACAGAATTGGAAAAAACTGCTTTAAAGTTCATATGGAACCAAAAAAGAGCCCGCATCTCCAAGACAATTCTAAGCCAAAAGAACAAAGCTGGAGGCATCACGCTACCTGACTTCAAACTATACTACAAGGCTACAGTAACCAAAACAGCATGGTACTGGTACCAAAACAGAGATATAGACCAATGGAACAGAACAGAGTCCTCAGAAATAATACCACACATCTACAGCCATCTGATCTTTGACAAACCTGAGAGAAACAAGAAATGGGGAAAGGATTCCCTATTTAATAAATGGTGCTGGGAAAATTGGCTAGCCATAAGTAGAAAGCTGAAACTGGATCCTTTCCTTACTCCTTATATGAAAAATAATTCAAGATGGATTAGAGACTTAAATGTTAGACCTAATACCATAAAAACCCTAGAGGAAAACCTAGGTAGTACCATTCAGGACATAGGCATGGGCAAAGACTTCATGTCTAATTTTATTTTTTAAAATTTGTCTTCAAATAGAGATTTTCTACATTTATTTTTTAGGGACCTCCAAACTGTTCTTCATGGTGGTTGTACTTATTTACATTCCAACTAACAGTCTATGAGGGTTACTGTTCCTCCACATCCTCCCAAATTTTGTTATTGCCTATCCCTTATATGAAAGTCAATTTAACTAGGGTGAGATAATATCTCATGGTAATTTTGATTTGCATTTCTCTAATAATAACTGATTTTGAGAACTTTTTCATAAACCTGTTTTCCATTTGTATGTTTTCTTCTAACTATTGATTTTTCAGATCTTTTGCTCATTTTATTCAGATTATTAAATATTTCCTATTGAGTATTTGAGCTCCTTATACACACAGGTTATTAATCCCTTGTCAGATGGATAATTTTTAAATATTTTATTTCATTATGTGGGTTGTCTCTTCACTATGTTTATTATTTCCTTTGTTATTTTTCACTTTCAGTGTTTCCATTTGTCTATTTTTGCTTTCGTTGCTTGTACTTGTGGGGTATTACTCAAGAAATCTTTGTCTAGTCCAATGTTCTGGAGAGATTCCTCAAGGTTTTCTTTCAGTAGCTTAATAATTTGAGGTATTACGTTTAAGTCTGTCACCCTTTGGATTTTACTTTTGTATGTGGTGAGAGATAATGGTCTAGTTTCTTTCTTCTGCTTATGGATATCCAGTTTACCCAGCATCATTTATTGAAGAGATTTTCCTTTATCCAATGTACTATCTTGGCCTGTTAGTAAAAATGAGTTCACTGTAGATGTGTGGATTTATATCTGGGTTCTTTATTGTATTTTAAAAACAGTCTATGTGTCCTTTTTTTTTTTTTTTTTTTTTTTTTTTTCCAATACCCTTGTTTTTTTGTTTTTTTTTTTTTTTTTTTTAATTTGAAGTCAGGACAAGTGATTCCTCCGGTTTTGTTCTTTTTGCTCCGGATAGGTCTAACTATTCTGTGTCTTCATTTTTTTTTTTAGTTCCATATCCATTTTAGGATTTATTTTTCTATTTCTGTGAAAACTGTCATTGGTATTTGAATAGGGCTTGCACTGAATCTGTAGATTGCTTTGGGTAGTACGGACATTGTAACAATATTTATTCTCCCAATCACTAAACTTGGATTTATTTTTGTGTCTTCTTTAATTTATTGCACCAATGTTTTATTATTTGGTTTTTATTGTAGAGATCTTTCAGTTCTTTAGTTAATTTCTAGGAAATTTATTTTATTTGCACCAATTGTAATGGAATTATTTTGTTGATTTTTTTCAAATTGTTCACTATTGAAATATAGAAACGTTACTGATTTTTAAATGTTGATTTTGTATCCGGCAACTTTACTGAATTTATCAGTTTTTATATTTTTTGGTGGTGTTTTTTTCTCCAACTATAAGATCATATTATCTGCAAATCAGGATAATTTTGTGTCTTCCTTGTCAAAATGGATGTCCTTTCTTTCTCTTGTCTGCTCTACTGAGCACTCCAGTATTACGTCGAATAACAGTGGTGAAGGTGAGCATTCTTGTCATGTTCCAGAGCTAAGATAAAAGACTTTCAGTTTTTCCTCATTCAGCATAATACTAGCTATATGTCTGTCATATACAGCTTTTATTATGTTGAACTATGTTCTTTCTATAAACAGTTTTTTTCAGAATTTTTATCATGAAGGGATGTTGAATTTTATAAAATGCTTTTTAAACATCTATTGAAATGATCCTATGATTTTATTCCCTTATGTTGTTGATATGATATATAATTTATTGGTTTGCTTATTTTGAACCATCCTTGCATCCCTAGAATGAATCCCACTTGGTCTTGATAAATGTATTGTTAATAAATCCCATTTTGTCATGATGAGTATATGTTTAATGTATTGTTGAGTTCTGCTAGTATTTCGGTGAGGATTTTTGCATCAATATTCATGACAGATATTGATCCGTAGTTTTCTCTTTTTGGTGTGTCTTTGCTTTCATTATCAGGGTAATATTTACATTAGAGAATAAGTTTGGAAGTATTCTCTCCACCTTTATTTTTTGGAACAGTTTCAGTAAGACTGGTATTAGCTCTTCTTTACATATTTGGTAGCATTCAGCAGTGAAGCATCAGATCCTGCCTGGGCTTTTCTTTCCTGGGAGACTGTATTACAGCTTTGACCTCACTTATACCTCTAGTATATAAATTTAAAACAAAAGTGTTTAAAAATATTGTAGCCACAATAATTTGTTAGGGATACAATATCTTAAAAGATTTAAATTGTGGCATCAGAAACATAAAATATTGAGTGGATTACTTAAGTTGGAAGAAATTTTTAAATATAATCTGAATTAACCCATGATAAGCTTAAAATTAACTGTTTAAAATGTTTTAAGTATGCCTAATGGTAACTACAAAATAAAAAAATCTATACACTATGTTTATCATTAGTAGATACCTATACATTGAGTTTATCATTAGTAGATACACTAATAATGAAGTGAAAGAGATTAAATAACTATGGAAAATTATAAAAACTATGATGGAAGGCATCAAGGGAGAAAGAAAACAATAAAGGATCAAGAAGATAGCAAGTAAAGAAAAATAACAGAAATGAAAATAGTCTTTACCGATCAATAATTATTTTAAATGTAAATAAGTTGAGCTATTGAATTAAAAGATGTAAAGTGACTGAATGGACAAAAAGTAAGACCCAATTATATGTTGTGTATGAGAGGCTTGTTTTACTTTCAAGGCCACAACATAACTAAAAGTGAAAAAGTGGAAAAAATTATGCCATGTTAATGCCAACCAAAAGAGAACAGTGGTAATTACATTCATGTGAGTATAAGTAGACTTTACATTTAAAAAAAATGTAATAAAAGACAAAGAAGGGGATTATATAATGGTTAATGGGCCAATTAATCATGAGGTTATAACAATTATAAACATATAAACACTCAACATTGGAGCACCAACATACAGAAAATATTAACAGAACTGAAGAATGAAGTAGAAATAAAATAATAGTGATGGAATTCAACATCCCTATTTTTAAAAACAGTTAGGTCGCCCAAAGAAAATCAATAAGGAAACAGTAGACTTATGCAACACTGTGGACCAAATGAACCTCACAGATGTATGCATCTAACACCAATAGAATACATATATTTTCTCAAGTATACACGGAGCATTACCTAGGATATATTATATGCTAGGCCACAAAACAAATTCTATTATATTTAAGAAAACTGAAATCATATCAAGCTTCTTTTCTGATTACTGTTATTTAAAATTAAAAATCTACAACTGTTGGAAAAGTAAAAAGCTCAGGAATAGTTAGAAATTAAACAATATGTTTTTTAAATCCAATTGTTTAAAGAAGAAATCTCTTTCATTAAAAAAATCAGAGATTTTTTTTTTTAATTCTTGAGGCAAATAAATACGGGGAAACACAACATATCAAACATGCTAAAACTTCGGGGTTGTAGCAGATGTGGTACTAAGAAGGGAGTTTATAGAAACAGTCAGCTACATGAAGAAAAAATAATACACTGAAATAGGCTCAATTTATACCACCAAGAACTAGCAAACAGAGAACAAACCAAGCACAAAGTTAATAGAAGGAAGGAAAAAATACAGATTACAGCAGAAATAAAATAGAGACTTGAAAAATAACAAAATTAGACTAACAAAACTAAAACTTAGTGTTCTGAAAAATTAAAATTTTGACCAAACTTTAGCTAGGCTAAGAAGAAAGACTGAAATAATGAAAATGCAAAATGAAAGAGGACACATTACCACAAAGGATGATAGGAAACTTCTATGAACAACCACATGATAAAAAAATTGGACAACACAGAAGAAAGGAATAAATTCCTTGGAACATGCAGCCTACCAAGTCCAAATCAGGAATAAATAGAAAGTCTAAACAAGAAAAGTGAGTAAGGAGTTTGCAGCAGTAACCTAAAGTATCCCAACAAGAAAAATCTGAGGATCTGAGGCTTCACTGGTTAATTCTACCAGACATTGAGAGAATATGTGACAAGCCCACAACTAATATCATTCTCAATGATGAAAAGCTGAAATATGTTTCTATAAAATCAGAAAGAAGATGAGAATGTCCACTCTTACCACTTCTTTTCACTAACATACTGGAAGTCTTAGCCAGAGCAATTAGACATGAAAAATAAATAAATAAAACACATTCAAATTGGATGACATAATCATATATATAAAAATCCTAAAGGTTCCACCAAAAAAAAAAAAAAAAGGAAAGAAAGAAAAACTGTCAGAAGTAACAAGTTTAGTAACATTAGAGGATAAAAAAAATCAACTTATAAAAGTTGTTTCTACAACCAAAAAGAAACCAGACAAAAAACAAATTTTAAAAATCCCATTTACAATATAATAAAATAAAATACGTATGAGTAAATTTAACCAAGGAGGTGAAATATCAGTACAATGAAAAGTGTAAATTTGATGAAAGAAATCAAAGAAGACACAAATGAATGGAAAGATATTGTATCACTACATTTACTATGCTATAAAGGAATACCTGAGACTGGGTAATTTATAAAGAAAAGACATTTATTTGGCTTATGGTTCTGCAGGCTGTACAGGAAGCATAGTTTTGGAATCTGCTTTTGATGAGGGCCTCAGGGAGTGCGCAACCATGATGGAAGGTGAAGAGAAGCCAGCATGTTACATGGTGGTAGAGGGAGCAAGAGAGAAAGCAGGGAGATGCCAGGCTCTTGAAACAACCAGCTCTCCTGTGAATTTATTACCACAGGGAGTCATTCATGAGGGATCTAGCTCCGTGAACTGAACTCTTCCCACTAGGCCCCACCTTCAACACTGGTGATCACATTTCAACGCGAGACTTGAAAGGGACAAATATCTAAACCATATCATATATCCTGTGTTCGTGGATCAAAAGAATTAATATTGTCAAAATACTCATATTACACAAAGTGATCTACTGACTCAATGTAATCCCTATTAAAATCCTCAAATGGCATTTTTCACAGAAATAAAAAAAAATCAAAAATTTGCACGGAATTACAAAGGACCCCAAAAAACTAAAGCAATCTTGAGTAATAACAAATCTAAAGGGATCACACTTCCAGATTTCAAATTATATCACAAAGCTAATCAAAGTGGTATCGTACTGGCATAAAAACAGACAGACAAAACAATGGAAGAGAACAGACAGCCCAGAAAAAAAAAAAAAAAAAAAAAAAAAACAACAAAAAAACCTCACACTTACAGGGTCAACAAGTCTTCAATAAAATCACCAGAAATACGAAATGAGGAAAAAGTAGTCTCCTCAATAAATGTTCTTGGAAAATATGATATTCACAAGCAAAAGAGTAACATTGGCCCTTTTCTGAGATCAAACTTTAAAATCAACTTAAAATAGACTGGAATGTAAGACCACAAACTATAAAACTCTGGCCAGGTGTAGTGGCTAACTCCTGTAATCCCAGCACTTCGAGAGACAGAGGGAGGTGGATCACCTGAGGTCAGGACTTCAAGACCAGTCTGGCCAACATGGTGAAATCCTGTCTCTACTAATAACACAAAAAAAATTAGCTAGGTGTCATGGCGCACACCTGTAATCCCAGTTACTCTGGAGGCTGAGGCAGGAGAATCGCTAGAACCTGGGAGCCTGGGGTTGCAGTGAGCCAAGATCGCATCATTGCACTCCAGCCTAGGTGACAAGAGAGAAACTTCGTCTCAAAAAAACATTTATTAAGTACCTATTATATATTACACATTGTACTAGGATTTGGAGATATACGCATATTTGGAAAAGTAAAGGACACTCCTTCAAAGATTTGGTATTGTGGTAAGTGTTACAAAGGGGGAATTAGATCAAATTATCTTATAGGTTAGGCCTATGATCAGAGGACTGCATCCATACTTTTAAAATAACAATTTTGATTATTTTCTTCTAAGACTAAGCTATTATTTGCCAGTTTTACATGTCTTGATGTAAAGGGTGGCATATACAGAGTAACTGAAAATATGGGTGGCATATACAGAGTAATTGAAAAAATAACCAGTAAAGTATGAAATGTGCTGGTTTGACTTTTGGTTTTAATGCTTGAAATAAAAGAATATCCAGGAGGTGAGAAAAATAATTATATAATATAAATTTCGTAGATCTCTAAAGCATGCATACGATTGTTTTATAGAACTGAGTTCATAATCATGAAGGTGCTCTGCATCATATGAATAGTTATTTTAAAAAAGTTACTATCATCACATATATCTGAAAACTATTCAGCCTAACAATGTTAAGGTTTTAAAATTTACCAGCTTTTTAAATTCAGAGCAATTGCATATTTGTCTCACAAAGAGAAATGCTTGGCTTGCTAATTTCAAAAAAAAAAAAATGTTCAGATGTGCCCTATCAACATCATAGAGGAATATTTCTACATAATAGTGAGTGTAACCATATCAATTATGTTATTACAGAAATATTTTTTTAAAAAGATGAGCCAAAATGTTAAGTAACTTTAAAATGTGACTCACAAAGTTTGAATTTATTTAACCTGTTAACAGAACACAGTAGAATTTAATTACAATAGCCAATCTTTTTTTCCAAACATTTATTTTAGGTTCAGGGGTACATGTGCAGGTTTGTTACATGGGTAAATTGTGCATCAACAGCTTTGGTGTACAGATTATTTTGTCATCCAGGTAACAAGCATAGTAACCAATAGTTTGTCAATCTTCACCCTCTTCTCACCCTACACCCTAAAGCAGGGTCCAGAGTATGTTATTGCTTGTGTTCATATGTACTCAGTATTTAGCTCCCGCTTGTAAAAGAGAACATGGAGTATTTGGTTTTCTGTTCTTGAATTAGTTCCCTTAGGATAATGACCTCCAGCTCCAACTATGTTGCTACAAAGAACAGGATCTCATTTTCTCTGGCTGCATAGTAGAATAGCCTGTCTTACACAGCAAAACCTCTCAGGTATAAATAGGACTATCATTATCAAATTCGATCTATTGTTAATAATTTACTCCATTAGGAAAATAAATATATTAAAATGAACACTTTAAATATTATCTTTTTAATTAAAGCTTAATAGACACTCAACATTTTAAACACTCTCTATATCATCAACATTAAATCCAATTATAACACCACCTTACATTACAAAGTTTAAAAAGTGAAACAAAGCAAAACAAAGATTTAATAATATGTTTTTGCTTTAGTTATTTCTTCAACTAGCTTACCCAGGCCACTTATACTTATCTCAGCTCCTTCAATTCTGCTAACTTTTAATTCCCAAGTTTATATTTATAGTTTATAATCCAGACAGTATTTTGGGCTGAAATGGAAACTTCTGGAATACTTATATTATTATTACTATTTGTTTAAATTATTATTGTTCTCATACAGCAGTAGTCCTGCTCCTAAAGGGCTTTTATATGTGTATTTTTCATATGCTCTTTCTTTTGCTGGAAAATCCCCTGAAGTGTGCTACTATTTTCATTAGCTTCAAATTCTGCTGGTGTGATATGTTAAACCAGGGGTCATTAAACTATAGCTTGATAACATGTTTTGGTACAGTCTATGAGCTAAAATGATTTTTATGTCTTGGAAAAGAATTTTAAAAAATAACTATTTTGTGACATGTGAAAATTCTAGTCTCCATAAAGTTTCATTGTAACATAACCAAATTGATTAACTATGTATTGTCTATTTCTTTGCTTAGCAAAGCAACAACAGCTGGGAGCTTATTACTAGTCTTTGCTCTACTATGGCATAGTTAGATCACTGTAAATACACTAAATGGCCTCCAAAATCTAAACTATTTACAATCTGATTCTTTACAAAGGAAGTTATCAAAAGAAAAAGCAAGCCATGATATTTAGAACTTATTCTATCCAGATGGAGATTTTTCAGCCTTCAACTTGTTACTATCTCTAGGTGAGGTTCTCCAGGTATCAGGGAACAGGAAAGACCACTTAAAATCTTGGGGGATCATATTCTATTTGAATCCTTCAGAGAACAACGGGGGAGCAAACACAACCTCTGTCACTGCAGAGTCAACCAATATATGTAGAGCATGCTCTCTCTTTAAAAAAAAATACTATATGTAATATATTATAAATTGAAATTATACCATATATGTATATTATGAAGTCTGTTAAATCCACTTCAGTCTATCCTAATTTTCTTGTTTCAGGGGTCCCATTATTAATCCATAAAAGGGGTAAACATTTTTGTGTTCTCCCTCATTTGGAAATTAAGCAGAATCCAAGAACCTGTGCATACATCTAGGTCCTCGCTGTTGCTTTGCTAACGTCTATTGCTTTGCTAAGCCAAGAAAGAGAGTAGACAAAAAAGGCAAGCGCCACACAGGCAAACTCAATGTGTCAGTTTCTAAATTCTACCTTTGCAAACCACTGAGGATACACACACACACGCGTGCGCATGTGTGTGTGTGTGTGTATATATATATATATATAAAAAATTAGTCTTGTATCTGATCATCTTTCTGAACTCTCTTACTCTAGGTTTGATACATAGTCTCTGGACTATTCATAGCAAAAGGTCATGTACTAAGCCATTGGTGACAAGTTTGTTTTCAGTCTTAATTTTTCTCATATGTCGTATTATCTTGGCTAGAATAATCAGTGGAATTTTGAATATGTGCAGGGATAGCTGGAATCTTTATCGTATTTCTATATTTAATAAGAATGCTTTTAAATTAATTATCAAAATAGCAAATTTTAGTATTTTTTTTTGAAACCTCCATACTATTCTCCATAGTAGTTCTATTAACCATCAATATAAGTTAGACTTACACAAGTCCCACCAACAGTGTGTAAGAGTTCCCTTTTCTCTACATCCTCACCAGCATCCAGCAATCCCATGACTGGGTATTTATCCAAAAGAAAGGAAATAATTATCTTATTAAAGAGGCATTTGCAGCCTCATGTTTATTGTAGCACTCTTCACAATAGCCAACATATGGAATGAACATGTAGATGACCAATAACAGGTGAATGAATGAGGAAAATGTGGTGCATATATACCGTGGCAACATAAATGGAACTGGAGGACACTATGTTGAGTGAAATAAGCCAGGAATAGAAAGTTAAATACTTTGTGCATGCTCTCATTCATTTAGTTTAGTGGAAACTAAAAAATGTCGGTCTTACAGACTTAAAAGGTAGAGTAGAGCATACTAGAGGCGGGGAAAGGTAGGGGAAAGGGAGAGATTTTTAAAGAATAGAAAATTACAGACACATAAAAGGAATAAATTGAAGTGCTCTATACCACTGCAGGATGACTATTAACTATAGTCATCATGTAATTTCAAATAGGTAGAAGGAGGATGTTGAGTGCCCCCAATACAAATAAAAAATAAATTGTTATGATTATTGATATGCTATTACCTTGATGTTATCCCTATATAGTATACGTACTGAAACATCCCTATGTACTTTATGATTATGTACAAACATTATTTGTCAATTAAAAAAATAAAATTTAAAAAAATCAGAAAATAACTTCTAAACAGTTAAAAAATAAATTCTTTTTATTCTTAAAAAAATATCCAATATCCAGTTAGTGTTTAATCTTCCTGATTATCTCACATATTTTTACAGACAGTTTGTTTGCATTAAGATCAAAGTACATTCCGTTTTATGAACTTGGCTGATGTCTTCAAATCTAAAATTCTTCCCTTCTTCCTTCCTCATCTTTCTTATCACTTAGCACTAGAATTTCCAATAATTTGAATTTGACTGTTGTAATACTATGACATTAGTTAATATTCACCTTTGCCCTTGAATTGCTGTTAAACTGGTAGTTAGATCTACATGTCCTATCAGACTTAGTAATCTAAAAATAACTTATATGCAGTCCAGTGTATTATCTATTGCAATGTGTAAAGAGGTATATATGATACCTAGTTGTCTTTATTTTTCTGATGTTGACATTGATCAGTGAACTTGCATGTAGTCTATTTAACTCATACATCCTAAAGTTCCCTAGGAACTTTCACTCACTGCCAAAACTGAAAGTTATTGCCTAAATCCACCATTTCCTCAGGGGCTGCAAACTGATGATGTTCTGTAGTTATCATTTATTCAGTCTTTATTAGTTGAATTTCTTCTATAAAAAAAAGAACTTTCCCACATCAAATTGTTGGTTAAATAAAGTTAAGGGAATAAAGAAAGATAAATGTTTGGTTATGTCTGCTCTTTCCCCTTCAGTGTTCAGAAAGAATAGATGCTGCCTCAGCAATGTTTGGTTATGAAAAATGAATTATTTTGTTAATGTCATTATGAACACACAGGGTTTTCATTGTAATATTTTATGCATTGCAATTATATTAAACATTTTAAGGTATATGTCAAGTCTATTTGAATGCTTTTTATTTTTGACCTGTTAAAATCCCTTAGACAAATTTTTAAATGTCAGTAGGCTTTTTATTTTTATTTTTTTACTGTTTTAGAAACACTGTGAAAATTATAGTGATACTAAACCTTAAACTCTGAAATAATATTTTTCTCAGTTTGGCACTTATTATTTTATTCCACCTATGATGCACATGTTTTAATGGGCAGTTTTTTTTTCATCCTTATCTATACATAACCTATAAATTTTGGTTTTATGCAAATTTTTGTTTTTCATTTAAATTCCACATTTATAGTAATTTTTATGTTTTCCTTTCTACAATCTATGTTTTTTGTTTGTTTTAACATGCTTGCTTTATTCTTAGAGAAGTGTAATTCTGCTTTACAGAATTTGAAATTTTGTGATTGATACCATGTGAATATTCATGTAAATTGAAAATATGTATCATTATTAAATAATGCTTGCTAAAAGATTTATATCACTTTATAGAATTTTTATATAATCTATTTGTTAAATATTGCTACATCTACTATTTTGTTGTAAAATTTTTCTCCAACGCTTCATTTTCAATCTTCCTTCAAAAATTTTAGTTAGGTGTAAGCCTTCAAAACATTGTATAACTAAAGTGTGTTTTCTTACTCAATCCTAGAGTTTCTGTGATTAACTGATACCTTCAGAATTATTATTTTTTTATTTACATGATATCCATGGTTTGTGCATGAATGCACATGCACACACACACGAACATATCTTTTCATAATTTTTATGTTTACTACCTTGATCAATTTTTTACATTGATCAATTTGTTATATATCTTTTAATATTTGGAAAATAATGAATTTTGTATCTCTTCTTGATGTGTTCTGTTTTAATTGTTTACCACGCTTAAGCTTTTTAAAAAAATTTAATTAGAAATTGATCGGTATCTCTGTTCTTTTATTCAAATAGTCAAGAAAAGTGGTATTTTTTAATTTTCCTATTTCTCCTTCTCTTTTCTCCTCATTTTATTTTAAAGTAACTGATATTTTGTTCTAAACTTTTTTTAAAAAAAAATCAAATGCTTTTGCACTGTCTTTGTTTTTTTGGTTACCATATTGTTATTTCATTGTTTTCATTTTGCTTAAGAATATCTTTTATGAGTTATTTGGAAGATCATCTTAGACAAACAATGAATTATTCGATTCATAATTTCTTTCTTCAGTTTGTCTTTTGAGCTAAATCTTATTTTATCTAAATACACACTACTTTTTTCCATCAATTTAAATCCTAGAAATTTAACTGTTGCTTTGTGGGCAATTGTTTTCTTCTCTAACATTTTAAAATTTTTATTTTGTCCCTCACATTCCTGACATTTCATATGCAGTATAGTTTCTATCCTGCTCCTCATAAACAAAACCTCCAATTTGAAAGCCAAACAGATTTTAGCCATGGGTTCTTTCTATAATTTGATCCCACCTTCTTTCTGTCTTTAATCTTTAGGAAATGCAAATGCATAATTTTTCTATTGATGATAAACCTGTTGTTTTCCTGTTACAATATGACGTATGTATAGGTAAGAGAATATGTAGATAACAATTTGTTCAAGGAACTTGGAATAACAGAAAGAAGCAGACAGATTTACAAATTGTATCCTCCATTTGTGCCAGATTTTTAAAAACTAAATTGTTAAAACTCAATCTTTCATTACCTTAAGACTAAAAAAAAAAAAGATTATACTGGTTGTTCATGAAATGTCTTTGTTTGATGATATTACAGTACTTTCTTATAATTTAATATTTTTGTTTATTTTTTGTTGCAATGTTTTTACTACTATAAATAATGCTCAGACAAAAATTTGCACATATGTAATCCTGAAATTAGGTTATGTTATTAATAAAGGTTACATTTGGAGTATTTGAAATACTCAAACACATTTGGAGTATTTCTTAAATTTAATCATTTTTACCGATTATAGCCATATGCTGAAACTTATGTGAAGAGCATATTTTTAAAATGATTTTCCCATGTTACCCATCAAGCTTGAGTACAATTTTAGCTATTGTAATAAATGTCAAAATTATATACCTAATACCAGCATTTTGGGAGACTGAGGTGGGCGGATCACGAGGTCAGGATCTCAAGACCAGCCTGACCAACAAGGTGAAACACTGTCTCTACTAAAAATACAAAAAATTAGCCAGGTATGGTGGTGCGTGCCTGTAATCCCAGCTACTCAGGAGGCTGAGGCAGGAGAATTGTTTGAACCCGGGAGGCAGAGGTTGCAGTGAGCTGAGATCAGGACACTGCATTCCAGCCTGGATGACAAAGTGAGACTCCATCTCAAAAAAAAAAAAAAATATATATATATATATATACACACACACACACACACACACACACACACACATACACACACATACACACACACACACACTTATCTGGGCTTATTTTACTACTGTACAATTCATTCCTAAAAAGAGAATAATTATGTTAAAAATTATTTATATTATTAAATAAGATACTATTTCTAAATTGCCTTCAAAAAATTTGTAGTAGTTTAAATTCCTATAACTATGAAGGGGAGAACCTATTTCATAGCAATCATTCCTTTAATATAAAAGTTGTTTAATATAGGTTTGTTCATAGATCAAAGCATGACAATTAATTCGTTTAACTTATAAACTTTAAACATTTTTGATACACAGTTTTGAACAAGATTATAATCACTGATTGTTAGTTTCCTAGCCCACCAGTGGAAGCGGTAACATTTACCACATAATCAGGAGTTTTTTAGAATTAAAAGAGCTAGTGTATGTAAAGCATCAATCACAATAGCTGGGACAAAATAGGAGCTCAATGAGTGCAAATTCCTTCCTTTTTCTCCCCGCTCCCCTTTCTGAAATCAAATTACTATGCTAGTACATGTGCACTTTATCTCATGTATGAAAATACACACAAACACAAATACGCATCTAACAATGCATGCTTGGGAGAATAAGAATCACTTTTGCCTAACGTTTTGCAACATAATCTCTTTTCCCAGGTAAGCCACCCAATGCACATTAAATTTGTGTTCTTTCTTTTATGTAGAGGCAGGAGTCTTGCCTTATTTCTCAGCTGATCTTGAATTCCTAGCCACAAGCTATCCTCCCACCTTGGTGTCCCAAACTTCTGGGACTAAAGGTATGAGTAACCACACACAGCACACAATAGCTAATTCAATAATGTTGCATTTATATTATATCTTTTATGGCTTGGATTTTTAAGGATAAAGAAAAAATCTTATTTTAAGTCAAATCTGTATTGTTTATGTTGTATTAATGTCAACCCAAAAGATAAAAACAACAACATTTTAATGTCTTATAAGTAGTTTCAAGAAAGAAGGACATTCATAATAAAATATCACATTTATTGTGGTACATATACACCATGAAATACTACACAGCCATAAAAAGCAGTAAGATCATATCCTTTGCAACAACATGGATAGAGCTAGGAGTCATTATCCTAAGTGAATTAATGCAAGAACAGAAAAACTAAATTCCACATGTTCTCACTTATAAGTGGGAGCTAAACATTGAGTACACATGGACACGAAGAAGAAAACAATAGACACCGGGAGCTACTTGAGAGTGGGAGGAGGGTAAGGAAGGATGTATGATCTATCAGGTACTATGTTGATTATCTGAGTGATAAAATAATAAACCAAACCTCCATCACATGAAATTTACCCATGCAGGTACAAACCTGCATTTGTACCCTCTTAAAATAAAAGTCGGAAAGAAAATATAAAAAGAGCACATTACTTAGAAAGGATAAAATTTATTTTTAAGTTTTCTTAAAAAGTAGATTTTCCTTAAACATTTCTACAGTCATTCCAAAATAGTTAATATCTTCCTATGGAAGTCAATTGAGTAATTTGATTAGTCAATCAGTTAGGAAAACAAATCCTATTATATGCTTGGCATAATGATTAATTTCTTCAATGACTATTTTTTATTTCATTTCTTGCCTCATTGCACATAATGATATCTTTTTCTAGAGGCCTTACACAATACTAGGGGAGTCTAGGATGAGTTAATTTTGTAGATTTTGACTCGAGGAGGAGGCAATCTGCCTACATTTTGGATCTGAAAATTACTCTATATTGTGATACCACAAACAACGTATAAGATTGATATATGGCATTTAGAATTACTACAGCTGATATCAGCAATTCATTCAAACCTTGAAAATCTATTCATTCTGATGTACCTGAAAATGGAAAAAAAAAAAAAGCAAAGTAACATTAACATTGATGTTTATACTACATTGGTATCACCGCCATATCCAAAACTAAGTGCGTTAGGGCTTTGGAGTACATTTATCTTTAGTCTTCCATTTTGCTCTCCTCATTAGGAAGACCTCAGGTGCCAATGAAGTCAATGTCCTGTGTAAAAACATCATGTGTGAAGTCAAAATGCCCAGGTCAGAGTGCCACGATTATTCTCTGTTCTACTGGAATTGGAGGTATGTTGGGAGGTCTAATGGGCCATCCTCAAATCTGGTATGACATTTGTCACTTGGACTCTAAAAAAACACAGAAAATCCCTTATAAATACAGCTTCCTACAAATGCAGGCATTAACCTTTGTCTACAAGGAGAATAAAAACAGTAACTTTGACAAAGTGAGAGAGAAGACACACAATTCTCTCTACCGCTCTTATCCCTCCTACTTTTCTATTCACAATCATGCCTTTCTCTTTATTCTTCAGGGCACATGCTGCTCACAATCAGGTTAGCAGTTGCACATAAATTCTGGAAGAGGCCATTTTCACTAACAGCCAAACTCAGATTTCTGCTTTGGGCTTTTCTAGAACATTAGGCTAGAAACATAAATATGTCAATGATCTGAAATTCAGTAAAAACTAAATATGTTTTTGGAGTAAATCATGGATGAACATGTCTAGACTTCTGAAATAATTCTGTTTATATTTGGGGAAGATGGGATGTTAAAAATGAATAATCTTATTTTTAAAAGTTCTACTGGATATTAATGATAAATATCAACATTGACAGATATAGCAGCATGGACCTGAACACTTTACCAGAGGTAGGAAGTCATCTAATAATGATATTTCATCACTAAAGTGATATCGCTAGCTTTGGTGTAGATATTAACTAAGGAGTCTGAAAATGTGTGTATGTATGTCACATTGTAGCCTAAAGAAATATTTTAAGTAAACATGAGAGCTCTCTCTAAATTCTCTCAGGATGAGGAGATTGGTAAAATATTTGTAAAACAGGAGACAAATATTTTGAAGTTTTGTAAATAACTGGATGCTGAATTAAAGAGATCCCACTGGTTTTGCTGTATAATAATATTCTTACCCCATGGCAAAACAGCGAAGTTAGGAAAAAATACCAAAAGAGCAAGAAAACAATTTTATAATACTGTTTTTGTTTTCATTTATTTTCAAACATATCTGTTAGGGCAGTAGATATAAATGGATGTTAGTTTTAATCTAAGCCTTTGAGGAAGGTTGTGACCCTAATAAGAAATATAGCTCCAAAGGGTTTCAATGACCATGCACTAGAAGCAGCAAATACATTTCAGCTATCTGTACCATCAGGACAATGAAAGTCCAAATTAAACTCTTACTGGTAAAATTTGTAGTGTTGACTGGAAATACTTTGGAGTCATTCCTATAAGGATGTAAAGAAGTCCTCAGGCTTTTTAAATCCAAAATGATACATATGGTGCTCCAGTTACATATTGCTAATGTATCAGCCTCATATATGACCTTCTCTGAATTATTGGAGTTGAAGGTCTGCAAACGTTTCCAAAACTCCTTAATTGGGTTTGTCCAAAAGAAAGTATGGTGTTTGGAAGATGAGACTATCCAATGATGTGCATATAGATGTAAGATATTCTTTTATCTTTCTTTTTTTTTTTTTTTTTTTTTTTCTTCTATCTTTTTTTTAAATCGGTTTTTTTTTTTTTAGCAACCTTTTTTGAGCTTCCAACAACATGCAAAAACCAACCCTCCGCAGTTTGTTCAGCATAGA